>NC_137683.1:28059460-28129460 GCF_963989245.1 Nansenia antarctica | reverse complement strand
GGGGAGGGGGAGAGGGTTAACTGGTGAAGGCAATCTTGAAGAGGTGAGTTTTGAGAAGGGGAGGGGGAGGGGGAGGGGGAGGGGGGAGGGGGAGGGGGAGGGGGAGGGGGAGGGGGAGAGGGTTAACTGGTGAAGGCAATCCTGAAGAGGTGAGTTTTGAGGGCCTGTTCAAATGTTGGGAGAGTGTTGACAAAAGATGACAGCTGGAAGACTGCAACTAACACTAAGAGAGACATTCTTACCGATAACACTGAACACTTGATTCATCAAGTCCTTGAAACCTGGAAAACAACAGAAATGGGTCATTGTATCATTGTCGGTTTAAATTTAGCAAGTGTGTGATGTCAGTGTGCAGTAGTACTCGGAGGTAGAAGCTAGAAAATAGGTCTACAACTGGAAGCTTGCAATAAACTATGTTTTTTTGCAGTGTTTGAGTGTGCGGATGCTGTTATTTTGAACTCTATTGATACTCTTCAGTTCCAGCACCTCAGCAAAGTCTGATCACGGATGAGTGGTGGTATGTTCACTAGTGTGCAGTAGTAGTACACAATACATGGGCCTGAGTTACCTTGGTCTATCAAACTCAACGTGGATGTGTCCTTCCCTCTGTCGTCCTTCAGCACAATCTCATAGACACCTGCATCCTTCTTTGTGATCGTGACGTTAGAATTATAAGGTTCTATCTCCATTGTTAGAATTATAAGGTTCTATCTCCATTGTTAGAATTATAAGGTTCTATCTCCATTGTTAGAATTATAAGGTTCTATCTCCATTGTTAGAATTATGAGGTTCTATCTCCATTGTTAGAATTATACGGTTCTATCTCCATTATGACGTTAGAATTATAAGGTTCTATCTCCATTTTTGGTCAAAATTGAGTTTTTTACATAATCTGATGCATTAGGTGTTTATTAATGCCTGTGTGGTGTTATTTTAAAAATGTTGACATTTTTTTGTTAGAAATTCATAAAATACAAAGGTTCCATCTCACAAAACATAATGGAATGTAAACACGTTGACGCTCAATATCTCTGAACTACCATAAACGGAGATAGAACCTTATAATTCTAAGCTCACGAAATGGTAAATATCACCTTTTGTGATACAGTATATGCAGGTTTCCACTTGCTTCTTTTAGGTAGAACCTAGTTAGTTACCTCTGTGACATACCAGAGCCCACCACGTCCAGGGGGTGTACTTGTACATCAAGCCACCTCACGCTACGGAAACAGGAGATAGGCTCCTGCCCTATGGGCCATTAGGCTGGCGAACCATCGGTTCTCAAGGCTACTTACTTACTTACTTACTTACCTGTGTCTTTTAGTAGGGGATAGAACACTAAGGGGATAAAACACAGACTCAAAGAGACTTTAGTCTGTTGTCATGTACTTGGTTACCTCTACTTAATACTAGTGTGGTATGTTTAATGCAAAGTCTCAGTAAATCTTTCCCAATGTAATTGAGTTATTTGTCTACCTTACACTGTGACGTCTGTGATGATGTCGTTGAGGTGACTTAAACAAGACTAAAAGTATCTGTGACTCTGTTCCCTTCCAGAAATACAAGATGAACTTTGACAAGAACACAGGCGTGATAGAGATGATCATGGAGTCTCTCACCGTGGCGGACGAGGGCACCTTCACCTTCCAGCTGCAGGACGGGAAGGCCAAGAACCAGTCCAGCCTGGTGCTGATCGGAGACGGTAGGATACACTCAGCATATCACTATCTCTCCCTCTCTCCCTCCTGTCTGCTCCTCTCCTCCCAGCACGGTGCAGGTGTTAGCATGTTCCACTAGGGGGCAGCAAAAGCTTCCTTTTTTGTGATCAACTTTTTTATTTTTAAACAACTTGACAACAAGACAGGTACATTATAAACAATAACGACACATACAACACGGCACAGTAAAATAAAACAAGAACCAAAAATAAACCACAACGAAATTAAAATGACGACCTCCCACCCCCCCACCCGGGTGAAGGGTGCAGACAACTGGTGCGCCAGTGCGCATGCGTCGCCGAAATGCATTCTGCGTGGCAGATCAGCCGCTTGAAGGCGCTTGAGGAAGAATTCACTTCTTCAAAATCCAACTGACTGACTGCTGCATCACTGAAGCCCCCGACGAGCTGTGAAAACGTCCAAGAAGCCCCACTACTAAGTAACTATTTGCCGTCCCCTCAGCCGAAGGTCCGACGAGTCCATCACAACAGACCACGGCGACTCCGCTCACGAAAACATTCTGAAAGTATCGTAACTCGTAACTCGTACTTTCGTATCGCAAGGCCGCCACGTGAAAATTCAGGCCCAAACGACTCGTCGCTAAAAGGAAAAACAACACACGTTTCTTTTCTCTGAAGCTTTCAAACGTTCAGACATTTGTTTTACAGCTTCATTATCGCACCTCGACCCCCTGACCCAGGGAATATGGTTGGGAATTCTATTAGAAAAAAAGACTTTTTTATTCTTGCTTTTTTTTTCTCTCAAAATAATGAGCTATTTAAAGTGATAGCCTACAACAGGGGTAGGCAACCTTTTAGATATGAAGTGCCATTTTAAATGTTCTTGTTAGTCAGTGTGCCAACCACAATATCAACATTAATTATGACTCGACATCAAACCAAACCAAACAGACCAACAGATCTGCAATTTTATTCCACAACATGAACATCAATTTTCAGCAAAGAGCTATGTATGCAAAGCCATGTATGCTAAATAAACCTAAAAATGTAACTAACTGAAACTTGAACAAAATTACCAACATAACATCTAAGACAACTAAACTTTGTGATGCGTAGCACAACTTTAAGCAAATTGGTGCGCTCAATTTCTACCAAAGTTGCTAACTGCGCTCCCTATGGTTATCATTTTAATAAGTAGGCCTAACTGGAGGGTGATTATACAAGGGTCTTACTTGTATGAATTATAATTTATATTTATATAATTATTTGGTTGTTACTTACTGTTTATTCTTTTATTCCAACCACATTTTTTTGGGTTGCAAAGAGCTATGTATGCAAAGCCATGTAAACAGTCCTAACAATCAATGTGATCCCTGGCCCTGTTTTCCTTTGCTCAACTCCATTATCTGGGGGTGGTACTTGGTCACTTTAGTAATGTTCTGTAAAGTTTAAAACTAATCGTAGGTGTTTTTATATGGAGTTCAGGATTTTTTTTTTTTTTCCCGTTAATATAAGCCTAGATAATATGACCGTGTACACGTAATTGTCATTTTTAACCGTTAATATAAGCCTAGTTATTTCGTAATTGGTTTAGTTTAACTTCGGTTTGAATATTGGAAACAAATTCCAAGTATAAATATGTTAACTTTGTGTATGAAATGCAACGTGTGGTTAATGGATGGGAGCAGGGCAATAGGTCAGCTATTGTGTAACCTAATGGTCTGATATAATCCTGATATTTACATTAAAGTCGACAGTATTACCCTAACACCCCTGATAGCTGAGGCTGATATCCTGAAATTACCATTGATATTAACAGTGTTATTGTAACGCCCCAGGGGAGGCAAACAGGTCATGTGTAATCAGGGCTGGACTTAGGGGGGTGGGGGCCCCTGGGCTTGAGTCATTGTTCGGGCCCCTACCTACACTAAAAATGATAAGCTACAACTACACCAACCAGAACCTATGACCAGAAACACACGTATCCCAATGGAGTATGTTATTGGCATAAAGCACATGAAGAAAAAGCAAGTGTTAGGCCTGAACCAAGCGGTCAAATGTGGCAGAACCCCAGAACAGACGGACACAGAGACAAGGGTGACAATAATAACATGTTTATTTAATAAAGACAGACAAAATAACAAACCTACACTAACAGGGCCTACGTGGGGGGAGTGTGTGGGTGCCTGAGACGAAATGTAAGTGAGGTGTGTATTGGACAGCTACAGTATGTGTCTGGGCGCGAGTGTCTGAACTCATGAAGCATCTACGACTGGTTTGAAAAACCCAGTAAGTTTTGGAGTTTTTCTCAGTGTCTCCCTTTCGCGTTCCACTTTTTCATTTTTCTTTTTTCTTTTTTGCGCTCCACTCTCGTAATTCCTCCTGTCCGCCATGATCATGACATTGACAATCGCTCCACCAAAGATGATGCCCCTGCCCTGCGCGTGACGCGTCAATGTAAACCTCTCCATTGGCCTAAATATACAGTATAATTAAACAAATTAAAACACGTCATTCATCAGAGCGTCCAGTAGGAATAGTGATAGGGGCTGTATTTCCATGCCCGCGGGTGTTACAAGGGGGGTCAGCGAAGAGGACTCCCCATCGCCCCTACTGGTCGAAGAGCGACAGTGCTCCAGCCCTGGACTAATTATCGAATGATTGTTGTCACCTGTGAGTGTTTGTCAGTGTATTTAGGTGTGTCCCATTTCCTCGTTCCCTTGTCAGTCGATCACTTGTGTTACACCGTATGGAATGCTTCAGAACCCTGTGTATGTATTACCACTTCACGTATCCGTTACCCGGAACGTAATTTGAACTTTGACTTTGTTTGCTGGTTTGCAACCTTGTACCGCCTTTGGAGCCCTTTGCTCAATCTTTAGTTTTCGTGCACTTTATTATTGACCGCAGTGCCGGAGTTATTATTACCTACGTGCTGAGCCCTACTGCTCCCCTTTTTGTTGTCCGGCTAAGAGTTTATGTTTGTACCTATGAATCATACGTCTCAGTAAAGAGAATCTTTATTTTATTACATCTCCGTCTCATTCTTTACTTACACCGCACCTGGATCCGACATTATTGTGTACACCCAGAACCTATTGAGAAACATAACAGAACCTATTGAGAAACATAACAGATCGACTGACCACTATGGATCCAGCGGATGTAATACACCTTCGCACCGTACTGGCCACCCAAGGTGCCATGCTGACCCAGCATGAACGTCTCCTCCGGGAGATGGGTGAACATCTCAGCCAGCTGTCCCTCACCGTCTCGAGCCTGGTGGACCGCCAGGACAACGCGGAACGGGTCGCCGCCGCAGCCAACGCCGCAGCAGTCCCACCTCCACTACTGGTCCCTACACCTCCGCCTACACCTCGTGAGCCTCGCCTTCCACCTCCAGAGAGGTACGACGGACGTCCAGAGGGCTGCCGAGAGTTCACCACACAGTGCACCTTAGTCTTCAACCTACAGCCGACCTCCTTTCCCACCGAGCAGTCCCGGGTGGCCTATATCACCACTCTGCTAACGGGACGTGCCCTGTCCTGGGCGACGGCAGAGTGGGAGAGGGGGACGGCGATATGTGCCAGTTCCCAGCTCTTCATAGCAGAGCTGCGGAAAGTCTTTGATCACACCCGGGTACTCTCTACCTACGAGGCAGGCAGGAGACTCACCGCCTGTCGACAGGGTCATCGCACGGTGGCGGACTATTCCGTGGAGTTCCGCACCCTGGCCAGAGAGACCGGGTGGGAGGAGCGCGCTGTGGTCGTCCTGTATGCGCAGGGGCTCTCGGAGGTCATGAAGGACGAGTTGTCCTTCCGAGAGCTGCCTGAGCAGCTGGACGACTTAGTCGACCTCTCTCGGCGGGTGGATAATAGACGCCGGGAGCGGGACCGCGAGAGAGGCTCGGCTAGGGGCGCGCCCTCCCACCTAACGCCGGGTGTGAAACCACCCAGTGGCTTCATGGAGGAGGAACCCACCTACGATGAGCCAATGCAGCTAGGAGCGGCACGCCTGTCTCAGACCGAGCGACAGCGGCGTCAGAGAGAGGGGCGCTGTCTGTATTGCGGACGGGCTGGACACCTAGTCGCTACGTGCCCGGAGAAACCGGGAAACGGGAGGGCTCGCTAATGTCGGGAGGGGCATTGGTGAGCCACGAGTCACCTTCCGCAATGGGCGATCACCGGACTTTTTTGGGGGTAACGATAGAGGGGGGACGCCGCATACGACGGGTGTGGGCGTTGGTGGACTCGGGGGCGGCGGGGAACCTTATGCACACGGGCTTAGCCCACGAGTGGGGACTAGCTCTAAAGGACCTTCCCGTTCCATTACCGGTCCGCGCCCTGGACGGCCGGCCTCTGGGGACCGGCTTCGTTACCCAGTGCACACCACCTATTCGCATCCAGGTGGAGCAAGAACAGTGGGAGCTCATCCAGTTTTTTATTATTGAGTCTCCCGACTGTCCTCTGGTCCTGGGGCACCCCTGGCTGGCGGTGCACAACCATAACATTAACTGGTCCACGGGGCGAATTACCAACCCTCCCAGAACCCCAACCCCATTCCCAGTCCCTTCCCACTCCCTAGCTACAGCCCCTAGACCCTTTTCCACGCTAGCGGCGGGGTCTACAAACATTCCAGTGACTCCGGCCGTAGTGGGCGTTCCCCAGGTCTATTGGGATCTGGGGGAGGTTTTTAGCAAGCAGCGGGCTAGGGAATTACCCCCCCACAGGACTTACGACTGTGCCATCGACCTCCTGCCCGGTACCACGCCCCCTCGGGGGAGATTGTTCTCCCTCTCCGGTCCTGAGACCCTGGCCATGAAGGAGTACATCGACGACGCACTCGCCGCGGGCCACATTCGCCCTTCCACCTCCCCGGCGGGTGCAGGGTTTTTCTTTGTGGCCAAGAAGGACGGGGGGCAACGGCCGTGCATCGACTATAGGGGGTTGAACAACGTCACGGTGAAAAACAGATACCCCCTTCCGTTGATGACGACGGCCTTTGAGTCCTTGCAGGGGGCCCGGGTCTTCACTAAGCTGGACTTACGAAACGCGTACAACTTAGTGAGGATCCGGAAGGGGGACGAGTGGAAAACAGCTTTTAACACCCCCAGAGGACATTACGAGTACCTAGTAATGCCGTTCGGCCTGGCCAACGCGCCAGCGGTATTTCAAGCGCTCGTTAATGATGTCCTACGAGACCTCCTCGACCACTCAGTCTTCGTCTACCTCGACGACATTCTAATTTTCTCCAAGTACCTAGCCCAACACCGAATCCATGTGCGACAGGTGCTCGAACGCCTTCTCCATCACAAACTTTTTGTTAAAGTGGAGAAGTGCGAGTTCCATGTGGACACTGTTTCCTTTCTGGGCTTCGTGGTGGACAAGGGGAATCTACTCATGGATCCCGGAAAGGTCAGTGCGGTGTTGGACTGGCCCCGACCCTCCTCTCTCAAACAATTACAACGCTTTTTGGGTTTCGCAAACTTTTATCGGAGGTTCATTCGCGGGTTTAGCGCCTTAGCGGCCCCGTTGACAGCCCTCACCCAGACTAGCCTACGCTCCTTTTCTTGGTCCCCGGAGGCGGACACCGCGTTCACGGCATTAAAACAGCGCTTCACCTCAGCACCCATCCTGGTGCACCCGAACCCGTCCCTACCCTTTGTTGTGGAGGTGGATGCCTCGGACATTGCGGTAGGGGCGGTTTTGTCACAGCGCTGCGCCAAGGACAATAAGACTCACCCCTGTGTCTTTTCTCTCGCAGGCTGTCCGCGCCGGAGCGCAACTACGACGTGGGGAACCGCGAGCTGCTTGCAATCAAACTCGCGCTGGAGGAATGGAGGCACTGGTTGGAGGGGGCCGCGCACCCTTTTATAGTGTGGACGGACCACAAGAACCTGGCCTATATCCAGGGGGCCAAACGCCTCAACTCCCGACAGGCCAGGTGGGCGTTATTCTTCACCAGGTTCCAGTTCACGATCTCCTATCGACCGGGCTCTAAAAACACCAAGCCCGATGCACTGTCGAGGCAGTTCGATCCTGTGGACCTGGTGGAGAGTACGGATTCGATCGTCCCCACTGGCCTGGTCGTCGCCCCCGTGTCCTGGGGAATCGACAGGGTAGTGAGGACAGCGCTGAGGCGGGAGCCTGACCCGGGCGGGGGTCCGCCGGGGAGGCTCTACGTTCCGAAGACTGCGCGTGCACGACTGCTGCAGTGGGCGCACGCCTCCTCCCTCACCAGTCACCCAGGGGCCACCAGGACATTGGACTTCATACGAAGGAGGTTCTGGTGGTCCACAGCGGAGGGGGACACGCGCGCGTTTGTGGCAGCCTGTGCCCTATGCGCGCGCAGTAAAGCCTCCCGGCAACGGCCGCCGGGACTCCTACACCCCCTGTCCATCCCCAAACGTCCCTGGTCGCACATAGCCCTCGATTTCATATCGGGTCTACCCCCATCTGATGGGTTCACCGCCATACTAGTGGTGGTAGACCGGTTCTCCAAGGCGGCACACTTCATCCCCCTCCCCAAACTCCCCACGGCCCAAGAGACGGCGGAGCTAGTGGTCCAGCACGTTTTCCGGGTGCACGGACTACCCCTGGACATGGTATCCGACCGGGGTCCTCAATTCGCCTCCAGGTTCTGGAAGGCATTCGCCACCAGCCTTGGCGCCTCCGTCAGCCTGTCCTCCGGGTTCCACCCCCAGTCCAATGGGCAGACGGAGCGCGTCAACCAGGACCTGGAGGGGGTCTTGAGGTGCTACGTCTCCAGCAATCCGGCGACATGGAACCGGCGGCTGGCGTGGGCTGAATACGCCCACAACACCCTCCTCTGCTCCTCCACTGGCCTCTCCCCTTTCCAATGCCAGTACGGGTATCAGCCTCCCCTTTTCCCGGAGCAGGAGGAGGAGGCAGCTGTACCATCGGTCCAAGCCCATGTCAGCCGCTGTCGCCGTACCTGGAGGCGGGTAAGGGCGGCGCTTGTGCGGGCTTCGGACAGGTCCCAACGCCAGGCCAACCGCAGGCGCCGTCCGGCCCCGGTCTTCCGTCCTGGTCAGAGGGTCTGGCTGTCTACCCGGGACCTCCCCCTCCGGGTGGAGTCACGCAAGCTGGCTCCTCGCTTCGTCGGGCCGTTTAAGGTGGTGCGGCGGGTCAACGCCGTGGCCTACAGACTGCTACTCCCACCCTCCATGCGAGTTCACCCCACCTTCCATGTTTCACTCCTCAAACCCGTTGTGTTCTCCCCCATGGCCCCTCCACCCCGCCCCGCCCCCCTGCCCCGTCTCATTGATGGACAACCTGCCTACACGGTTAACAGGATTATTGACTGCCGGAAGGTGGGGAGGGGTCTCCAATTCCTGGTGGACTGGGAGGGTTATGGGCCTGAGGAGCGTACCTGGGTGCCTCGGCGGGATATTCTAGATCCGAGCCTCATCACGGACTTTCGCCGGCTCCATCCCGAGGCACCCGGGTGAACTTCTGGTGCCGTTCGTCAGGGGGGGGCACTGTTACAAGGGGGGTCAGCGAAGAGGACTCCCCATCGCCCCTACTGGTCGAAGAGCGACAGTGCTCCAGCCCTGGACTAATTATCGAATGATTGTTGTCACCTGTGAGTGTTTGTCAGTGTATTTAGGTGTGTCCCATTTCCTCGTTCCCTTGTCAGTCGATCACTTGTGTTACACCGTATGGAATGCTTCAGAACCCTGTGTATGTATTACCACTTCACGTATCCGTTACCCGGAACGTAATTTGAACTTTGACTTTGTTTGCTGGTTTGCAACCTTGTACCGCCTTTGGAGCCCTTTGCTCAATCTTTAGTTTTCGTGCACTTTATTATTGACCGCAGTGCCGGAGTTATTATTACCTACGTGCTGAGCCCTACTGCTCCCCTTTTTGTTGTCCGGCTAAGAGTTTATGTTTGTACCTATGAATCATACGTCTCAGTAAAGAGAATCTTTATTTTATTACATCTCCGTCTCATTCTTTACTTACACCGCACCTGGATCCGACATTATTGTGTACACCCAGAACCTATTGAGAAACATAACAGAACCTATTGAGAAACATAACACGCGGGGGAGGGGGGGGGCTGTATTTCCGTGCCCTGCGCTGCGACAAAACAATTTTTTCCAATTTGAACGTAATTTATTAATTCAAAATCAAAGAGCAAATATTTATTCATACATTTGGATTTATTTTGGGGCCCCTTGTAGCCCGGGGCCCCTGGGCTCAAGCCCAGGGTAGCCCATGCATAAGTCCGGCCCTGTGTGTAATAACAACAGTGCAATTAGTCATTTAAGTGTATTATAATGTGCTGTTTTATTGTCTTTGTCTTTCAGAAAATGGCTTTTGCACCAGTGTTTACATTCGAGGCCCCTACCAACGAGCTCACGCTTCGCCCCTCTGCCGCGGCGGCGGCACACACCGCCCGAAGCCGCCAGCAGACCTCCGCTGGTGGGCGGAATGTGGTGAAGGCGGGTGACCTCTTGAAGGCGGAGGCGATGGCCAGAGCCTGCCAGAAGGGGGATGGCAGCGACCAGATGGTCCTGGCTGAGACTGAGCTCCTGTTTGGACAGTACTGCGGTCAAACAATCCGGTGGCTGCTGGAGAACGATGTGGGCTACGCCGTCAAGATCTTGGCGGCCCACCAGAAGGAGAGAGAGGAAAGGGTACACATAACGACACCCCTAATGGACAACAAGGACGCCCTTGCCTCCTACGCCAAGCTTTTCCCCCCCATGGTGACGGCCGTTGCCAGGCGTAGGTTGTGCATGGGCTCCGGTTCCACATGTGGGGTGGACTACACGCTGTTGGGGTTCAGTGCGCACGCGCACCGAACATACAAGTCCCTGTACAATGCAAAAGACCGGGAGAGTCGAACGTGAGTATTGTGTGTGTGTGTGTGTGTGTGTGTGTGTGTTGATTTTGTGTGTGTTTATGTATCGCATGTGTCTGATTTTGTGTTGATCTCTGTTACAGCTTCGTGAACTGGATAAGAAGACATGTGGGAATAGCTGGGTCCAGGATAGGGGAGTTTAAAAAGTATGTGCTGGCTCGGGACAGGGTACCAGAGCCACCAGGCGCCTCCTCCTCGGACCCATCAGATGCTGATGCTTACACCGCTGCCACCGAGGTCGACTCTCCTAGTAAGTGTACCCTTTGATGTGAATTCACTTGTAATGCACTTGTAATGCGCCACCCTAACACTGATATGTTTTGTCAGTCATGTACAGGGACACCCCAGCAGCTGTCGTCCCCTCTTCCTCTCTCTCCTCTTCCTCTCTCTCCTCCTCCGAGCAGCCACCACCGGAAGGACCAGGAAGAAGCCTTCAGAAGCCTGCCTCCGGCAAAGAGGTATGTATGATGTGTGTGTGTCTGCCTGTCTGCTGCACATTCACACTCACTAACTGTGTGCCCCTGCTGTCTGTGTTTCAGCTGCTTCCCCTCAGCTGGAGGCAGACGCTGCCTGAGGAGCAGCAGGAGTGGGTAGGCCGGGCCCTGTTCCAGAGGGACAGGAAGGGAAAGGTGGTCCTCACCTCACCACTCCGCCTGTGGTGGTACCCACCTGGCGCCCGGCCACTCTACACGCAGCCCCCCGCCAATGCCCACGCCTTCTTCCAGCGGCCATTCTGCCTGTGGATGCCCTACCGGATGTGGGCATATCACCTGAAGTGCCCCTCCGATGGGCGGAAACTGATGGCCGCTGGATACTATAAGACTGTCCGGAGGGTCTTGGACAGGAGTGGGTGGTATTACATGGCCACGGAGTGCCTGCAGTGCCCCTCCTGCCAGAAGAAGATGGCGGGCTGGTCGCAGGACATCTTGGAGCAGCTGGACATCGCTCACCGACAGCAATTCCCAGCTGTTCTCACGTACAGGTATGTCACTTTAAGTCATTCAACATTTACTCAACAATGCGTTGTTGTTGTTGTTGTTAACTTTATTTCTGTTTGTATTGTCTGTACACTCTCTGTTTCCACCCCAGGTTGTCCTGCGACAAGCGTGTGATTGCCTCGATAAAGGAGCGCACCCTGGGCAACGGTGTGTCTCGCCTCCGTGCCACTATGGTGGAGCAGCACACCGAGGAGTGGATGGCGCGGTCGGTAGAATACCTCTCCGTGCTCCGCAAGCTGAGGGCACCTGGAGCGCCACCAAAGGAGGTGTCGCTCCCAAAGCTTCAACAGGTGCCCGGACTCACCTGGTTCGGCCGGGTCTACGTCCTGGATGCCATGACCAGGCTGGGCGAGACCAAGGCCAGGGTGACGTCCATTTTTGGCGATCTCCTCAAAATGGACTCCACCAAGAAGGTGAGATTTCTCTCTCCACTGTGCCGTTACCCTGTATGATGTCTGTGTGCCTCGTGTCTAAATGTGTGTTTGTGCTGTGTCTTGCAGATCGCCAAAAAGCTTGCGGGCGGTGCCGCCGGCTCGGCCGCCTGGATGACCAATGTTGGCAACGAGTACGGGCAGGTACTCGTGTCCGTCCTCACGGCAGCCAAGGGTGACGGACTGGCCAACATGGCGGCCGGCCTGATGAGGCGGTACCGTGAAGCCGGAAAGGCCCCTCCGAAGGTCATGTACGTGGACCGGGACTGCTGTGTCACCGTGGGAACGTCTGCTGTGAAGAAGATGTACCACGAGTGGCACGACCTGGTGGTCAGGCTCGACGTGTGGCACCTCATGCGGCGCTTCGCGAGGGGTGTCACCACAGACAGCCACCAGCTCTACGGCCTCTTCATGGCGAGGCTGTCCTTTGCCATTTTCGAGTGGGACGCCGGTGACGTCGCCCGCCTGAGAGAGGCCAAGCAGTCCGTGGAGGGGAGGGACGCCCACGTCAAGTTCTCCGCCAAGGAGCTCGCTCGACACTGTCGACGCCGTACGAGGGGAGCGGCGGAGACAGAGCGGCTCCTCCGGGAGGTGCTGGACGCCTTCTGGAGCTTGACGGACACCATGGGCGTCCCTTTGATCGACCGCGCCCGCATGGAGGAGATCTGGAGCACGCAGCGCCGCCACCTTGACTGCATCCAGGACCCGGAGGGGGTGGAGCTGTACACACAGACGGGAGAGGTCACCAAGGGTGGCGTGAAGCTCCCCGTCTACCGGTGCGCACGTGGCTCCACCTCCCTCGAGTCCTTCCGCCTGCACCAGTGCCGCTTCATTCCGGGTAAGTCTTTCTCCAGCAGAGCGTGCACATAGTCAATGTATAGTTTTACTTACTCTCCCCTCACTAATTGGATTTCTCTGTTCCTCTCCCATCTATGTGTTTTTCTAGGTACATCTGCGAGTGACGTCAACTTCCAGGTGTACCTGCTGGAGGGCCTGGCGCGGTGGAATGAAGACCGGGGACGAGCAGCAGTCGAGGGAGGTCAACGCGTGGCGCTGCGTTGCTACAGTGGCCAGCTGCAGCACAGCTTCAACCAGCTGGCCCAGGAGGTCAAGGGAGTGGAGCTGGTTGAAAACTACACCACGCCCAGGGAGTACACAGGTACACAGAGAGCTCAGAGACAGAGAGTGTTTGCTGCTGTTTATTTATTTTAACAAAATAAAACAACAGAAAAGCTTAAAAGCAGAGTGTGTCTCTCTCCCTCTCTCTCTCTCTCTCTCTCTCTCTCTGCAGGGGAACTCTTGGGGGTAGAGTACCTGTATTCCCAGACAGGCACTGCGCTGCAGCCGGATCTAAACGCTCCGGATGGGACTGACGAGGCCGAGGAGGAGGACGACGACAGGACGACGGTGACCGATGAGGGCTTCGAGGAAGAGGAGGAGGAGGAGGAGCCAGAGGAGATCCGTCTCCTCGTCCATCACGACGCTCTCCTCCAGGAGCCCCACGGTGTGCCTGAGGCCTCGTCATCCCAGTTGGGATTCCACCCCCACCCACCACCCCCCGAGGACGACATGATGGAGGCGCAGCAGGCTGAGGAGGATGAAGTGAGTGGACGGTTGCCTGTTAAGAGTTCATATTTGCTTGGTGTTTGCTTGCAGCGTCGCCTCATGTGCTGTGTCTGTGTGTTGTGTGCTTTTTTTTCAGGACGCCATTGGGCCAGACGGTCACCCCGGTTACCATCACGTGGTGGCCCTGGCCCATGGCCTCGTGGAGCTGCGTCACCACGCCTTTGTCACCGCTCGTCAGTCCAGGGAGGTGGCCACCACCTCCTCAGCCTCTGCCCCACCACTGGACACCGACACCACTTAATAAATCCTTTATTTTCAAAAAGATCCTTTCTATGTCCTCATTTATATCATATGCCTTTATTTCAGTAAGCCAGCCACACATTTCACACACTTCACACTTCACACACTTCACACTTCACACTACACTCTTTTGTCTCTCATGGTAGCTGTCCAGGCTCCTTTGTCTATCCGTGTGCCGGTCTGTCTGCCAGAGGCGTGAAGTTGTAGGTGTGTCAAACCTGCAAGACTGTGGAGCTGTGGCTTGCAGAGAGGAGAGACTCAGACGCGAAAGCCACTGTAAATACTGTGTGTGTGTAGTCTATTTTTAGTCTTTTTTCTCTTATTTTAAATTTATTATAGTGTACTGTGTGCTTTTTTTTTTACCTTTATTAAAATCATTAATCATTCAAAACACTATTTGTATTCTTTTATTATGAAACACCACAAAAAATGAAAAAACACACCATAAAAGCAGGTTGAAATAAAGCCATGCTGTAATAAACCATTAATTAATGTATTATTACACATTTATCACTAGTACAATATATATAATAAAACGAAATACATTGGTTTTGAATAATAATAATAGCAAAGTGGCCTTGACCACGCCTCCACGTCTTAAGTTTAGATCTACCGCCTCGTCTTATTGATGAAGTGCATAATAGGGCCCTGCAAGTCTTATCAGACTGCAGCCCCCTGTTGAGGCAACACACAGCAAGCAGTCTTCCTGAAGAGGCATCAACACCTTTCTTCAAGGAGATAACACCGGCCATCTCCTTGATGCACCATAAAAATCCTGTCATAAAATGTCAAAACTTAATTATGCTTCACTGTTGATCTTAATGTCACCATTATACTGTTTTAAAACACACTTTGACACGTGTATATATTCAACTCCACACTTGATTTATTAAAAAGCACACACATAACTGCTACACCATGTACATAATATACACATATTTAAAACGATTTGCAATGACTGAACATCAATTAACCATGTAATTGTAAATAACAACTAACAAAAGCGTAATACAAATAAATAATACACTGGAAAGTAATACAAAGGAATTTGTAATACACAGTGAATTTATAATACACAGGGAATTTGTAATACACAGTGAATTTGTAATACACAGGGAATGTGTAATACACAGGGAATTTGTAATACACAGGGAATGTGTAATACACAATGAATTTGTAATACACAATGAATGTGTAATACACAATGAATTTGTAATACACAGGAAGATTCTCCTACCCTGCTATGTGTCTCTATAGCCCCTTTTCCACTAGAGGGCTGACCCGGGTCAGCCCAGGCTGGCCTGCTTCTTTGGCGCTTTTCCATTGAGCGGCCTGGATCAGCACGGCGCGGTACGGCACGCTTCTTTAGCTACCCTTCGAGGGCAGGAACCTTTTTGAGACCCGGAACCTTTTTGCCAGGCTGCGTGTGACGTGTGACGCTGCACACCGTTGATTGGTCAATGGAAATCGTCATCCCATGTTCATAGATTTCTTCGCTAACCGCCATCTTTAAATACCACATTCGCTCTTGGAAAATGTCACTACAGTTTCTGTAATAGCTTATTAATAAAGATTCGAAAAATTATGCTAACCATCGTATTATCTTAGTTTAATGTCATTTCAATGCATCATAGAACTTTTATTCATTACAAGCATAACAAAAAAATCGCTATTATGCACCGTCTTTGCCCGTGAATAACACCGGCTATGAAGGTGGTACAAACACAATACTCCTTTGCTAACTTTTCGTATATATTTTGGTATCTGTTACTTACTAAAAAATGAAGAAGAGTTCGTGAGCAAATTTAAGACTTGTTTATTCAAAAAAGCAGGTTACACAGCTTGGCCCCTCAATGGAGCTGATGGTCCGAATCGGTCACAGGATGGATGTGAAAAATAAAGAGAAAGAGTCCATCTACGTAGCGGACTTTATACCCTGTCACTATTATTTCGCTGAGCCAACTAAACAGAGTCCACGTTACTTTAATTTGGTTGAATACAAAGCATACCAGTGAGTAGGTGAGGCCATTCTCCGTCCTGCAAATAGGATGTCACTGTCTTATTATAATGCAACTCACCCTATGTTCTAATACAATTCCAATGTAACCTATGTTATGGCCGTTTTGCTGACTCGACCCCAATGCAATTATCCTCCCATGATGACATTCCATCCTCTGCACATGCATTGTCAAAAGGCCACCGTGTGTCTCTCCCTATTTCTCCTAACAGAAACAACACAAACGGACGGTTATCTAGTGAATAGGGGAACGAATCAGATAAATGACAAATATGTTTCTGCCCTCAAGCAAGCCCTGGCCGTCGGGTTGCCATGGCTACGTCATATGAAAATACACTACACAGCCCCCCTCGGAACACGCAGAGTGTGTTCCGAAACTAAACGACAGACAGAAAACTACATCAACCCATCAACTACATCAACACATCAACACATCAACACATCAACACATCAACACATCAACACATCACTCAGTTCATCATGCATAATACAAAAACTGAGATACAGAAATTTCCAACGACCGATGTTTCCCTCGTCCGAAGCGGCAGGGTCAGAGGTTGCTAGCACATGGCCCCAGTTGGAGAACAGCCTTTACCGCTGTCTCAGATTGATAACACTTCCATAGTCAGGAGCTTCCATTGTCGCGTAACCATTACATCACTTCACAACCGACATCAATCACATGATATAGAAAGAAACAAACAGGAACCGAAGCAAACAATCACAAAACATCACTTAATAAACAAATCATCAAAAGAGGAAACAAAATCAGAAAGCAAAGCAGAATCCAGCTTTTGCTCATCAGCTATGTCGGCCATCATTAAAGCATTAACCGGAACATCAGAAATACACTTTCCAAAACATTTGATTAAAATACCAAGTAACATAATACAGATGATAATGACAACAAGAATAATAGCGACGGACCTGATCATATTACCAATACCTGAAAAAGCAGAATCAAAGAAATCCAATGTATTCCAACCGTGTTCTTTACGTAAATCCTCTATACCCTTCTTGTTAGATTCATGGAAATCATACAGAGCGTTACCAGAATCCGAAATATAACTGCAACATTCACCGCCTATCAAAGCACAAGTACCACCCTGACTGGCCAAAATAATGTCCAAAGCCATTCTATTTTGGAGAGCTACATTCTTAGTTTCAGTCAATTCAGTAGCCAGGGCAGATACTACAGCATCCGAAGCATTAATGTGTTTTTCAAGAACGGATGATAGGGCACTTAATTCAGTCTGAGAGTTGTAGACACCATAACTTGGGAATATTAGGCCAAAAAACTTCTGAGCGGTAGATAACGCCCTACGACTACGATGGGTTGCTTGTTTGTGAAGTACAGACATCTCTTCCCGAGTAACTTTCCTAATCAAAGGTATCAGATGAGCTAAATAACAAAGTCCCTCACTCAAAGCAGGAAGCTTAGAGAATGCATTATTATCACATACAAGAAACACACCCTCCGGGAGTTGAAGCTCCGTACCAGGATACGGGAAAATGACACCACCTATACAAGACGCGGCCCCTAGCTGACGAAGCGCGCTGCCCTTGGGCCGAGATTGTATGTCAATACAGGTTGTAATATTTACGAGACCTTAAGCTGCGTGGTGCCTTTCTGCCGTCTGGTAGTATTGGTATCATGTAATTTCATTTGAGGCACCATAGCACAATCAACAACTTTACATTTCAATCCAGAAATAACAACTGAACCTCTCCACCGTGTAGAAGTCACACTCCCAGAACATAACAGATGAGGACTCAATGCAGTACCATTCAATTGAACGAACATAGCTTGGATAATATATATCTTCTTCGGACCTGTTGGTTGTGACAAATGTGTAAGCCTATCAATAATAACCTTCCCCACACCGCTAGGCCTATGGTGTTCGTTAACTGCTGCTGTCAGACGTTCCAACACACCAATATCCACACCTGCATAGGAAGAATTTAAAGGAACCAGAATCGTGCTGGGCTGACAAGAAGAGCTCTGGTTCTTGCCCTGTAAAACAAATTGGGCTAAACCCTGCCAATTATAATGAAACCATTCTGCTTTAGTTAACGGTATGGGGAAAAACATAGGAGCAGATGTACTTACAGGGACCTGTTGACAAATCCAGCAATCAGAATAATTCATTTTTGAAGCAAAATCTTTCATGATACTAGTGGCAGAATTAGGGTGGGACCGTGTCCCCAGGTGATTAGAATCATACAACAAATAATCGTCAGTAGCGACTACAATCGCCTTCGTAGAAGCCTTTACAGTAACATTTTTAACCTTTCCTGGTAACTCAACTGGAAAAATATATTCATGCACAAATTCCCTACAGTCCACCAAAAAGTCGTGTGGAAAGTCAGGAATGTTACTACAAACTTTGTCCTTGAAATTGTTGGATTTGTCAAACACCTGTTCACCGATATTACGTCTAGCACACCAATACGAGTTCACCTCATTGTCAACATTAGTTAATGTCACAAGTGTTGACATTAACTGTTGTGTAAGTGTAATATATTTGGCATCCAGTAAGTACCACTCAGCCGCTTCAGTCGAGGCATAGATCAAACAATAATCAACAGTACAACGTGAATGTGGGCAAATAAAAGCTCTACCTAATGTGATAAATCTTTTCTGACGTCCAGGCATAACAGTGTGTGAGTGAAGTGTAGCATTGTCCAAGGAAGTCAATGGGGTAGGAACACTAAGGGGTATATTAGTCTCTGAAACGGCATGGCTTGAGTTTCCTCCTAATTGGCCTCGGTGTATCACGGGATCTGTCTGGTTGGGGTGTATCACTGACAGGTCTGTGTCTCTCAATGGTACCTTGGTCCGGGCAGCCGCCCGGGTTGCTGACATCTCCGTCTGGAGCATTGTCAGGGTCGGAAGGGGTGACAACAGGGGCAACACCAGGCTTGGTAGAACCCCCAAGAGGGGTGTCGCAGTCACTGGATCCTTCACGATCTCCCTTGGCCCACTCGTCTCTGGGCTGGACAGGGTCTGGGACGAGGCCCCCCTCATCATCTGCATCACGGCGCAGATACTCACCAACATCTTCGTCAGCCTGGATGTCCAAGCTGTGGACTTCCTCGTCCCCAGGGGTCTCCTCACCATCCTGCTGAGGCTCTCCCTCATCGTCCTCATTGGGTGCCTTGATGCAGTGATGAACGTGGTACCAGGTGGGGGACCCCTTGATTTGGATGGCAGTCCCAGTGCACCGAACGACCTCGTATGGTCCTTCCCGTCGAGCCTCATGCCACTTCCGTCTGTAGACCTTCACGTATACTTTGTCACCCGGTTGCAACGCGTCCTTCCTCTCCTGTGCGTTCACCTCCTCTTCACGTTCCTGTTTGTGGAGCACATAAGAAGAGATACTCTTTTGCCGGTTAGTCATGTACTGTACATAGGCTTTCATGTCACTCTCCAAGAGAGCCAAACTTGGCCCTTTCCCACTGGTTCGTGCACAGGGAGCTGTCATTATTCTCCCCATAGCCAGTTCATGGGGAGTCAAGTGCAGCCCTCGAATCTCACTGGAACGACAGGCCATCAATGCAAGAGGGAGTCCTTCCACCCAATTAAGACCTGTATGCTGACAGACCTTAGAAAGACGGTTCTTAAGGACCCCGTTCATCCTCTCTACCATCCCCTGGCTTTGAGGTGAGTAAATACACCCAAATCTCTGCTTGATTCCCAACTTTTGTAGTATAAGCTTTACCGTCTTATCCACAAATTCCTTACCATTGTCTGACGCTATCCTATCTGGAATTCCAAACCTAGGTATGAATTCCCTGCATAGGAACTTTGCTACAGACTGAGCATCCTTTTTTCGAGTGGGGCATGCTTCTACCCATCTGCTGAACCTGTCCACTACAACTAACATGTACCTGTATCCTGCAACAGGACGAATCATGTCCACATAGTCAATCACCAAATGTTTCATTGGCCCGTTTGGGGTAGGGATATGCCCAGTTCCCACTGGTATTCCAGGTCTGATATTGTTTTTCAAACAGACCACACATTGACCAAGGATATGGTCTATTTGTTCCAATAAATATGGAGCCCAAAAACCATATTCCTTGGTGATCTTGCGTCTTACCTCCCCCCTGGCCACATGTGCTAATCCATGGGCTTCCTGTATCAGCATGCCTAATAAATCTGGGGGTGCCACAACCAGTCCCTCATGATTTCTCCATAGACCTGTGTCATCCTGACTAGCCCCCCTTGTTAACCATAGGTTTTTGTCTAGCGCATTTGCCCCACTCTGTAACATCAACAAATCCTCAAGCGTGACCATGCCCTGTAACTGTGCTTCATGTGTGACCAGCAGAACTTTACCTGCTTTGTCTGCTCCTGTAATGGCTTTGGCTGCATCATCTGCAGCCCTGTTACCTTGTGTGACATGTGATGAGTCAGATCTGTGTGCGGCACACTTCACTATGGCTAATTCCCTTGGTTTCATCATGGCTTGTAACAGCTTCATGATTTGAGCGTGGTGCTGAATAGGCGAACCATCAGTTTTCTTAAAACCCCGTCCCTTCCATACAGCTCCATGTAGATGACACACATTATGGGCGTAGGCAGAGTCGGTGTACACTGTCACTCTTCGTCCGGTTCCCAAGTTGCATGCTTCTGTGAGGGCAATTAACTCAGCCAATTGAGCTGAACAAGGCTGAGGAACAGCCTCGGCTTGTTCCACAATGAACCCTGAATTTTGGGATCGGACTATGGCATACCCAGCACGTAAACTTTCTCCTACCCGGTAACAAGATCCATCAGTCCAATACTCAACGTCAGCTTCCTTTAAAGGCAAAGCTAGTAGATCTGCTCTAAGCTTAGAGTACCTCATAGCTTCCTTCACACAATCGTGTGGTTCCCCATCTTCTGGGGTTGGCAAGGTCTCTGCTGGGTTAAGTGTGTTACATCTTAGTAATGTTACATCTTCTCTTTCCAACATCCTGTAATAATTCCTAATCCTAGGCATCGTCAAAGTATACTTGCCTTGATTCAAAAGATTCCTTAGACTGTGGTGGCAGAGAATGGTAATTGGGTACCCCATTGTTAAGGTTGTTGCCTTCTCGTACATAAGATATGCCCCGGCCATTGCTCTGTAGCATGGCGCGAAACCCATTTCTACCTCTGAATATGCGACAGAGTAATAGGCTATGGGCTGTGGACTAGGTCCAATGCCTGTTGGTTGCGTAAGAACAGCGCAGGCATACTTCCCTTTGGCTGAAGAAGAAACATACAATCCAAATTCTTTGGAATAATCTGGAAGCGCTAAAGCTGGCGCTTCTTGTAATTTGTGTTTAATTGTCTCAAACGCCAAATCAGCTTCCCTTGTCCAAGTAATGCAACATTGGAGTTTATCACTACCTGTTTCCTTAATTATCCCCCTCAATGGAGCGACCAGTCTAGTGTAATCCTCCACCCATGCTGAACTATACCCAGTAATGCCCAAAAACATCATCATTTCCCTAACCGTTCGTGGTTTTGGAGCCTTCTGAATAGCTTCCAAGTGTTCGTTAGTGACACTGCGATGTCCCTGTGTAATAGATTGTCCTAAGTAAGTTACCTTTTCCTGGCAATACTGTAGCTTCTTTTTAGACACCTTGTGTCCCTTCTCCGCCAAAACCTTTAACAGTTTAACGGAATCCCTGTGACATGTTTCTTCATCTGGGGCACAAAGGAGTATGTCATCCATGTACTGAATGGCAGTACTACTTATCGTCTGCCCTAACCCGTCTAAGTCCTCCTTCAAGACCTGATTAAAAACATGAGGACTGTGTTTGTACCCTTGTGGCATTCTGGTATATTGATAATGTTGACCTTTGTAGGTAAACCCAAATAACCCTTGACTTTCTACACTAAGAGGTATAGAAAAGAAAGCCCCGCATAAATCAATCACTGTAAATACTTTGGCTGTAGATGGAATCTGAGTCAACAGCACATGAGGATCAGGAACTTCGGCTGGATAGCTGACAACTACCTCATTCACAGCCCGTAGGTCATGTACCAGACGATATGAACCATCAGGTTTCGTTACTGGCAGAAGAGGTGTGTTACTTAACGGATATTGAGTTATCTTCAAGACTCCTGCCTCTAACAATCCTTTGATCTGTGGCTCAATTCCATCAATTGCTTCCTGCTTCAATGGGTATTGGTTTTTCCAAGGGGGTTTTTCACCCGGTATGAGTTCAACTCTCAATGGACGAGCTGATTTCACAAATCCAATGTCTGTACTGTTCTTTGCCCACAGGTCTGCTGGCACATTCTGTATCATTTCTTCTCTGAGGTCTTTTTCAGGTTGTACAGGAAGGATTAGCTGGTTCATTAGCTTCACAGTCTGCGGATGTCCTATTCCTTGAGCAGAGATCATCAGTTTTGTGAACTGTCCATCAATGCTCCTCCAGATAGCAGGGTTTTCTTTTGTCGTTACAAATCTGGCTTTTTCTGAGTCTGCCATCATTGCCCCTAAATGCTTCTGTTTATAGTGTTCAGATATCATAAGTGTCACATGAGGGATGCTACCCTCAATCTTATGCTCCTGATCTAGATAAGTGTCACTGTTTATCTTCATAGCCACTCCCTGAGGGCCTAGGATTATACAACTTGTACTAAGCTGTACCTGTTTTGGCTGATGCTTCAGCCACTCATCTGGGTTTGCATCTGCAACTTCTCTAAAATACTGGAGTGTACAATGCAATGGATCAGTAGGCCTTCTGGCCTCGGACATGTGTGCCAGGATATAATTGTCCCACATCCTTGTTGGTTCCATTAGGTCTGGGCTAAGCCCTCCCACCCAATACACCATAGATGCGTTGTTGTCCATCATGACAGACAGCTGCCTGTTCTCTTGTGGCACTGTCACCCGACAGCCGTCAGGTGTGCATTTCACTGTACAGTTCAATTGGCATAGTGCATCTCTCCCTAGTAGCCCTATTGGCGTGTGTTCTGATACAAGTATTGACAGATCTGCTCTCTGTCCTTTGTACTCTAAGCTTACAAGCTCAGTAGTAGGGATCAGCTGTTTAATTCCCTCGAATCCGATTGTCTTCACATATTTCCCAGACATAGGAAGGTGCGTGGCATCTTCAGGCTTCAGACAGGTGTAGGCTGCTCCACTGTCCACCATCAATTCTAATGGACGTTGGTTGACCGACACCCATATGGTAGGTTCATCTTCAGGCCTGTTCGTCACCACCAGCTGGCACCCCCCTCTCGGATCTTCTGGGCACCCCTATAGCCCAGCTGGTGGGCCTCCGTAGGGGTTCACCACTCCTGGAGCCGGTGTAGCAGGGGGCCTATATCTTCCTTTTTGTTTCCCCCCTGCGCCCCCCTGGTTCTTCTTCCAGCAGGTACGGGCTAAGTGTCCATCCTGGCCGCATTGGAAACATGGTCCTAACATCTTCTTCCCGGCTGCGGTCCATCCCTCTTGTGGTGGTCCTTGGCCAGGCTGGTTGTATGGCTGGTACGGAACCACTTGCACCCCTGGTGGCCCCTGTGGGTATGGATACCCCCCTTGTGGCCCCTGTGGGTATGACTGGGGAGGGACAGTTTGCAGTTGCTGTGGTTGAGATGGGACCTGTAGGGCTATGGTCTGCACTCTCTCTCTGGTTTTCTTGCCTTCAGTCAATTGTACTTGAGTTAGTTTTCTGAGTGAGTCTTCGTCTTGTGCCTTCTGTATCTGAATCTTCTTTCTAAATAATTCTACTTGGTGTGCTACGTTGTCTATATAAACAGCCTTGTTCATGTGTCGTAGCCCCACCACTTCTGCTAACTTGTTCTTAACTGGGGTAGGGAGACCTTGTTGAATCTTTTCCCTGATTATGGCTTTTTCTAACGGGTTATCTTCGGCATCCTTCCCTGTCACACTTCTCCATTGAGAGTGCACACGGGCTACATAACCTCTGGGATTCTCATCTTCTCCCAGTGGCATCACAATGATATTGTCTGGGTGAATGTGAGTAGGGTATGTCTCTCTGATTGCCTTCCACAGCCTGCCTCTGTTTGCTGCGAAGAGCTCTGGGTCATAAACTGATGTACCGATATATTTATGAAGTCCTGCCTTCGTCAATATTTCTTGCATGGTGTCCAATCCTGTAATAAAGGCTAAGAGTCTTTTCAGGTCTCCCATCGCGGCCTGCGTCCCTGTCAGTCTCACGTCCATCTCGTTAGTCCAAGGGTGACCCCCATCTTCTAGGACTGGGAGTTTTTCGATCACTTCAGACAGATCTGTATGACCCCAAGGACGATATTCTATCTTGTTATCTCGAAACAGCACCGGGAAGATCCCCTGAATTTCCTCTTCCTCCGATGCCTTCCCTCTTGGTCTAAGGCCATAATTGCTTACTAGTGGCTCCGTTCTTTCGTCCCACCTTGGTGTCGCTGTAGACCTTGGGAGGTTCGGCTGGGATGTATGATGTGATGACACTTGACGATATTCTCTTGAGAGGTTCGGCTGGGATGTATGAAATGATGTCACTTGAGCTATCTGTTCTTCCAGTTCCTCTATCTGTCGTATACAACTTTCCTCCTCTCTTAGGCTTCTCTGGAGTTTTCTTGCCCTCTTTCTTAACTCCTCCTTATCCTTTTTCACCCTTTCTTCCTCCTCTTCCTCCGACATCCTCTTCTTTTGCTTTAAGCTCTCTTTCTTCTTCTCTATCTTCAGAGACTCCTGCTCATCTTCAGAACCACTTTCTTCTTTTCCCTTTTTATAGCGTCTTGTCCTTCCCTGTTTTTCGGCCCTGGCTATTAGTTTTCTGATCTGAGCACTGTAACCTCCCTGTGCATTGCTGTCAGCACCGGAACATTCGCCTTCACCTCCACTGCCATCTTCATTGTCATCTGTCTTGTTCTCTGGTTCGAAATCCACGGTCACTTTCGCTCTTCCCCTCTCTAGTACATTATCACCCCCATCTTTGATAGTGAAGGCTCCGTTCGTACTTAGGACGGGGACCTGAGGGTAGATCCGCTGAGAATTGTCCTCCAGTATCTTGGCATAGGGAGGAGGACTGGAGATTGGAGCTGTGTGTGAGAATGGAATGTTCACTTTCTCTTCCATTGCTTTGGCCAATTCATCTCTTTTTTCTGGATCCATGTGAGCTGTTTTCTCATTCCAAGCTAATGCTACTTTCTGCCCCTCTACCTTGAAGAGGTCTAAAATAGCTAACTCTAACCTGCGTTTCTCTGATCTAATCTTTCCTTTTTGATGCGCCTTATGTGCATTGATAAGTATCTCCAATGTTGCAATTAATTGTAAGTCAAAGGTGCCCTCTTCTGGCCATGGTTGTTCAATGTCTGCCCAACGAATATTCCATTTCGTTGACATTTTGCTAATCTCCTTAACAAGAGGATTCATTTTTTCCACTATAGCCACAGGGGATGAATTTGCTAATATTCCCTTGTCTGTATTAACAGCCCTCACAATGTTACTGGGTTTGGCTCCCATGTCTGAAATATTTATACTGCTTAATATGCTGAAAATATGCTATAAGGTGTACTTTTCTTACAACCCACCTTCTGTTGCCGTATCTGCTAAACAGATGCTAGTCCAACTTTTAACTGCGTCAACTGTCTACACAGAACATTACAATTCAGAACAACGGATTGTTTCAGTGGTATTGTGTATTATTGACTTAAATGTAATCTATGTGTGTGTGTTTTAATTTAAATTTAATTAAAATTTTAATTCAATTTTATTTAAATTATTTAAATAATCATAACTAATTAATCACTAACAATCAATTATCACTATTAATTAATATTAATTAATTATTAATAATCATAACTAAATAATCATTCAATTCAAATTTAAATTCAATTTAATTTCAATTCAATTCAATCCAAATTTAGTTTAGTTTTAATCTAAATGTTTTTCCCTTATTGTGTATGAATGTGTATCACTTAATTGCTCAGTCAATACTAATTATAGTTCAGGTCAACTTTAATTATTAAACTACAAAGGCTGTTCAACACAATTTATCAAATTACAAAGGCAGGTCACGCTTTCTGATTCACAAAACCCTTGATTGCTCAATCCTCAGATATAAACTGTTCTGCTCTTCTTTAATCAAAAGCTGTGAAAAAGAACTTGAAATAAAAAGATGTAAAATACGAATAGTGACAACAACCTGTAAAGAAATTGATTTGTTATTTGGAAGGAATGAATGATTAATTATTCATTACAATCTGTAAAGAAATCGACTTGTTATTTGAAAGGAATGAATGATTAATTAGACTTAGTCATTGTACAATCGTACACTTCATTGATGTAAACCTGTGAAGTCAATTAGCTATTATCAACATATCAAACAAAGGAATGGTTATCATTAGATTGTCACAAAACAATTGATCAAAGTTTTGTGAAAACAGAAAATGAAATGATCTGAATAATTAATTCAATCAATTTGTAATTAATTAAATTAATTAAAGTAATGTAATATATTACAATCATTTACAACCATCCATTTATTAATGTAAAGGACTATTTCATCGACCTCAGATAGATCTCACTGAGGATTAGTGTTTTAAAATGTCTTGTCGTGTTTTGTCCACTAGATGGCGCCAAGCAACCGACTTGGGTATCGATTGCTTCAAAACACCCTGTCGTGATCTCAAGTCACAACCTATTATTTTTCTCCTATCAAACACAATGCTTCAGCGATCACAATATGCTGAAAAGTAACTTACAAATATTAATTACAATCTGTAAATAAATCAACTATTAAGTGAAAGGAATTAATGACTAGTTAGAATTATTCATTATATCATCATATACATTGATTTAAAACCTGTGGAGTCAATTATCTGTTATCAAAATATTAAACAAAATGAATGGTTATTCAGAATAGTTTTCATTAGACAGTCACAGACATTTGACCAAACCTGTGGAATCAATCAATTGTTTTGTGAAACAGACAATGAAATGATCTGAATAATTAATTCAATCAATTAGTATTTAAACAAGTAATGTAATATTCAACAGTCATTTACAAACATCATTCTATAAATGTTCTCTACAGATCTCTGTCTTCTATGCAAACAGGCAGACCGAGAGTCACAGAGCTGTTTTATCGATGGTCATAAATCTTCCTGTGTTCTGCTCAGAAAACAGATGTCTCACAGAACGACTGGCCTCTTTTCCTTTGAATCTATCAAAAGCCCACAATCTATCTTTACTTTTAACAAACTATGCTTAACTTTCGTGATTTCTGCAATCACAACTTTATTACAGAGAGAGATGAAAGGCAAGGAAGAAAAATGGAGGAAAAAGAATCTGTGTTCTCTAGTCTCTGCTGGGCTACGCCCTTAGTATGGAATGTGCTCCGGCTAACGCGCATGCGCCCGCTTTCCACTAGACTTGTGAATGAAAACTCAACAAATATCCCCAAACTACTTTAAAATACCCCAACGATCAACCCACTTTATCTCTATACCACTATAGTCTATGTGAAATGGATTTTAACTTTATCTTTTATGCAACAATCAAATTATTTCACTTTAATATTCTCTAATGCCTTTTTTCCACGGTCTCTCTCCCAAGAGAAATCTGAGCCTGTGTGTGTCTGTGCGTGCCTGCGTGCGTGTTTGTGCTCCGCTGACAAGGACAAAGGACCTCTTGTCTTCCAAAACAGACTTTACAGTCCAATTACACTTTTATCAAACAGGAATGCTCATTCCATACACATAATAACACATTCATCAGCTTCTCGCTAATCTTCACAATAACCAATATTGCCGACCCATTAACAAAACGTCTTCCGTTAATTTTCTGTCGACAAGCCTACACTTTTCATGTAGACACTACTAAAGTTCGTCTTCCTTTAGTACCAGGCTTACACACACACACGATATTTTCCCAATACAGTGCAATTTACACATTTATGTACAAATACAGATTTCTAAATCCGGCTCTTTAAATTCAATCCAATTGTAATTATCTTATATTTCTAACAGATACTCAACACAAATCTAAATTCTTTTGTTTACAGCTTTAAGACCATTTAATTACATCAAAGCCTGACAGAGAGAGAGAGGGACAGAGAGACAGAGAGTGAGAGAGGAAGGGAACCAATTTGAGAATGGCAGAGGGAGAGAGAGAGGGAGACAGAGAGAGAGAGAGAAAGGGAACCAATTTGAGAAAGGCAGAGGGAGAGAGAGAGAGAGATAGAGAGAGAGAGAGAGAAAGGGAACCAATTTGAGAAAGGCAGAGGGAGAGAGAGAGAGAGACAGAGAGAGAGAGAGAAAGGGAACCAATTTGAGAAAGGCAGAGGGAGAGAGAGAGAGGGAGGGAGACAGAGAGAGAGAGAGAAAGGGAACCAATTTGAGAAAGGCAGAGGGAGAGAGAGAGAGGGAGGGAGACAGAGAGAGAGAGAGAGAGAATGAGAGAAAGGCAGAGGGAGAGGGGGAGAGAGAGAGAGAGAGAGAGAGAGAGAGAGAGAGAGAGACAGAGAGAGAGAGAGAGAGAGAGAGAGGCAGAGGGAGAGGGAGAGACAGAGAAAGAGAGAGAGAGAGAGAGAGAGAGAGACAGAGAGAGAGAGAGAGAGAGAGAGAGAGAGAGAGACAGAGAGAGAGAGAGAGAGAGAGAGAGAGAGGCAGAGGGAGAGGGAGAGACAGAGAAAGAGAGAATGGTACTTACCTCCAGGCGTAAAAATGAAGAGATGTAAAAATTGACGGTCACTCTAATCACTATAAGCTATTAATTAACTCGTGGGCTAGTCTCGCCATTATTTCGTATATATTTTGGTATCTGTTACTTACTAAAAAATGAAGAAGAGTTCGTGAGCAAATTTAAGACTTGTTTATTCAAAAAAGCAGGTTACACAGCTTGGCCCCTCAATGGAGCTGATGGTCCGAATCGGTCACAGGATGGATGTGAAAAATAAAGAGAAAGAGTCCATCTACGTAGCGGACTTTATACCCTGTCACTATTATTTCGCTGAGCCAACTAAACAGAGTCCACGTTACTTTAATTTGGTTGAATACAAAGCATACCAGTGAGTAGGTGAGGCCATTCTCCGTCCTGCAAATAGGATGTCATTGTCTTATTATAATGCAACTCACCCTATGTTCTAATACAATTCCAATGTAACCTATGTTATGGCCGTTTTGCTGACTCGACCCCAATGCAATTATCCTCCCATGATGACATTCCATCCTCTGCACATGCATTGTCAAAAGGCCACCGTGTGTCTCTCCCTATTTCTCCTAACAGAAACAACACAAACGGACGGTTATCTAGTGAATAGGGGAACGAATCAGATAAATGACAAATATGTTTCTGCCCTCAAGCAAGCCCTGGCCGTCGGGTTGCCATGGCTACGTCATATGAAAATACACTACAAACTTCACCATCGGTATACGGTCATTTTGAGCCCTTAACCACTGCGCTGACACCCCGAGAAGATATGCTTTTAACCGTAAACTCAATGAACCGGGAGTTCACCCGCTGCTGCTCGCAGCACCGCGCCTGCTGGTTCAAACTCCCGTTGACAGCAGGGGGAGAGAAAAGTTTTACCAGGGAATTCGCTCCTTGCTGTGTCGACGGTGATAGGAGTGTAGGATCGACACCATTCAAATGGTTTTGGATTCCCTGTCCTCTCCCCTATCCGGACACGTTTGAATTGTTATCCTAACCCACGGTAAATCACAGTTATTAACCCGCAAAGGGTGCCTCCGTGCACCGTCTTTGCCCGTTAATAACGCCGGCTATGAAGGTGGTAGAAACACAAGACTATGCTGGTTAACTCCACCATCGGTATACGGTCATTTTGAGCCCTGAACCACCGTGGTGCCACCCCGAGAAGTGAACCGGGAGTAAACTCAATGAACCAGGAGTTCAACATGCGTCAAGTGCTTATATTCACTACGAGCAGTGTCGACATCGATCAGGCAGTAGCCATCTCATATGCTCATACAGTTCATAAAGCAGACAAGTGAAGGCAGTGGTTTTAAGGGTTCAAAAAACATGACTTTATTATGTGTACATAGCTTCCTCTCTCTCTCCCTCTCTCTCTTCCTCTTTCTCTCAAAAAAACCACGGTTAATAATATACCACATGCCGAGGAAAAAGTACACGATAGCTTCAAGTTCCTCCATGTTGCTATTGTTGTGGCTGTGTTGTGTCTCGTGAAAATATACGTCACCACCATGGCGCGCTTTTATGACGCGTAATTCCGCCTACTATCTCCTACTCCTCCTACTCGTTCCTGGTCTTGTGTAAAGTGGAAAACCAGAACTGTTCAAAAGCGTGCCGAAGCGAGCCGAGCCAAACCGAGCCGGGCCGATGGTGGAAAAGCGCCATATGGTAGATCCTAAATGGTAGGCCTACCCTGTGTAGCCGTAATTGTCCGTAAAAGCCGTTAATGTAACCCTAGTTAATATTACCCTGTGTAGCCGTAATTTTCCGTAAAAGCCGTTAATGTAACCCTAGCAGTGTGTGGGTTTTGCGAACCGTCTTGCGAGTTGTTCATAGTGTTATATTATTCATGGTTGTGCAATGTTTTAGATACTACTGCAATGCTAGTCTACACAGTTTTGCACAATGATAGTCTGGCCGTACTATACAGCATTAGGCTACTGTACATAATATGTACACCAGTATTGTACATACTAATGTGCTGCAAATGATATGACTGCTGCCTAGCAGTGCCCACAATGTTGTCATTTAGTAAATCCCCCAGTGTTACACTGTGATATTAACTTTCAAATAGGCCTAAATCAAATCAAATCAAATCAATCAAGTGTAATTTATATTATAGGACAATTAAAGTGTAAATGTATACAGTTTATTTATTTACAATGTATTTATATTCCATATTGTGTGTTTCTTTTTTCCACATATATTAGTGTTTCACTTATCTAATCAGCATGAACAAGACCAACTTCTTCCCGGGAAGAATTCCTGTTTCTTTCCGTAAAAACGACATTGGTTATTTACGTCAGGACCCCTCTCACTTGGCCAAGAGGATCAAAGACAATCCCGCCCTGCAAGACAAATCTGCTCCTCAGAGTGAGGGGGTTGTGAAGGCCAATGCCCACAAAACTGTCTGTCAAAGAGGGGGGGATGGGTCGGACAGGCAGGAGGTGTTAGGTGAATACGTCCTCCAGTTTGGAAAATATAAGGCCAAGTCTTTCCGGTGGCTGCTGGAAAATGATGTGGGATACACCCTGTAGGAGGGTGGAACAGGAGGAAACGATGGGACAGTTTAACCCAGTGGGCAACAGTAAGGACAGCCTATTGTCCTTCCTGTCCTTTTCAAGGATGTTTAAGGAGATCATGGATCTCCTTCAGTATCAGACTATGAAGTCGGCTGCGATGGAACGGGAGGAGGACAACCGTGTTGGCTTTGGGACCCGGCACAAAAGCACCTGGAGGGAGGTTTGGGAGAGTAGGGCTGATGGTTATGCTGCCTTCATCCTCTCAAAGAAGCCTGTGCCAGGCACTAAAATGCACCAACTTCAGCAGTACCTGTTGAAGCAGCAAAGCCAGGTAACGGCTGCCCCTGCTCCAGCCTCAACATTACCTGACATGGCAGCTTCAACACCAGCAGCAACCTCTGCCCCTGCCTCTGATCTTCCAGGTCAGTTAATAACAAACCTATTCATAATTATTGGTTTACTTGAATAGAACATGCTATTTGTAATGACACCTTTGTTTCATTTCACAGTAATGGAGGAAGACGAGGATTTGGAAAAGGCGATGCTGAGTCTGTCTCCATCTAAGTACATGACCCAGCTGAGTGAGTGTACTGATACATCTTTGAACTCATGTCGACATGTCCAGATCAGTAGTTTATTAAACTGTACTTCATGCAATGATAAAATACAAATTTCCTGTGCTTCTAGGTCCACCAGCAGCAGCAGCAGCCATTGGAGCCCCGTCCACAGCTAGAGGTTTCTTCTCCATACGTCTGGGAGGATAATTCTGTGACCCACATTATTATTCTGCCATAATATCGTTTATTATTTTGGCCGTGTTCTGGCCTGTTTTGATGTGTGTGTTCTTCTGTCCTACTAACCACTATTATAAGGAATTAACATGTCAGCGATGTGGGTAAGTATCATGAATTTTATGATTATATTATCATGAATATGAATTCATTTTTTGCATGTTGTGCATGTTGGTATTGTCACTGATGTGTTACCTGTTTTTTAAGTCAACATTGAACTAAATATTAATTCATAACAAGTGTAAACCGTAGTAATTCTCATCAGATGAGACATATTGAGACACATAGATCTTATTCATGTTCAAATCAGCTTGACAGACAATAACAGGTAATGACAGAATGTGTCTAACCCATTTACAAGTATGATTAATAATTACTAATGAAGCCAGGCGTTAGTGAGGGAGAGAATAACACTTTATTTTCCTTTACAGTGAGGAGAAAACTGACTGCTTCAGCTACACACTCGAGACCAGCTCAGGATGATGAATCCGATATGACTGCGTCTCCTTTGCAAGGTTAATACATGTGCATGCATGCATACAATACTGTGTGTCCCATCTTTATTCACTGTCAAAAGTGATTTCCAGTTGTGTGAAGTTTCATGTTACCTGCTCCTTCAGCTCCAGTGAAGGTCCTGCTGCCCATACTCTCAGCTGCTTGCCTTGATCCCATCCTTAGGCCTACAGCCTAGCTCAAGACAGCAGGAACCCGCCGTGTGGGAACATAGTATGTAATTTCATTTTATTTATATTGCACACATGTACTATAACTTATAACATAACAATATCATAGTATTTACCTAATTCTAACAAATGCATTCAGGATCCCAAACTCCCAGCCTCATGAGCATCTCCTGTGGTCTGCCTGGATGACCACAGAGGCTATCGTGGCAGAGGTAACATCAGGGAACTTGGCCAACACCTGTGCCTCGCGGAAAACAAGTTCAACAACAACATCACTGTTAAACTGGACTTGTTCCACTGCATGCGGCGGTTCACCAGGGAGTGTTTCTCGGAGCACCATTCCCTGTACAGCTCCTTCTGCCAATTCCTCTCTGCAGCGTTCAGTGTGGTGGACCAGGCTGACCTGCAGAAGCTGAAGGAGGCCTACTCCTTCTGTGGGATTGTGCCTGCTAACCCCACCAAGCAGCACACCCGCGCGCACTGCCGGACAAAGGTGCCACACCCTACTGAGCTGGTGCAGAGAGTGGAAGCAGTCCTGAAACACTTCTACCAGGCCAAAGACCCCAGTGATGTGTTGCTCTTCAAGCCCTCAATGCTGAAGGAGTGGAGGATCCAGCGGGTGCACATCCTGAGAGGCTGCCTGAGTGACCCTGAGGTGGAGGACGGGGTTCTCTACAGGTATGGGGGAACACTGCAGCTGAACCACATCAAGGGTGAGGGGGGCGACTGTGCCCATCTGGATCAGCGTCTGGGGCACCTCTCAGCAGGAGGGCTACCATTTCCACCAGGCTCGGTGGGTGACAGGTAACCGGGTGTCCACTGAGCTTTTCCAGGCCCAGGGTTTGACTGGAGTGACACGCTGGAACTTCCAGAGACTGGTGGACCTGAAGATGCCTGATGTGGTCTTACCTGCAGTGTTTGACCCATTGCTGATGGTGGAGCTGAACATGGCCTCTGTGAAGGTGACAGGACGGGCTAAATATCCAGCTCTGCAGGTCTCCAACAGGGACACAGGGGAGAGGTTTGGACTCCAATACGTGGAGCCAGGCTGTCGCCCTGTTCCACTTGACTGGGACAAGCACAAGGTGCCAAAGACTGTCCCAGCTCCTGTGGCTGTAGAGCCAGATCACCCTCCAGCAGCTTTCCCTTCTGCAGTGGCCATGGAGGGAGACATCCATCCGGAGGTAATCCAGAATAATCATATTCACTCACTCACTCACTCACATAGTTAAACTCTATGATTATTGTTCCTAATGGTAATTTCGCCTCTATTTCAGGAAATGGCCGACATAGACAACCTCCTGGCTCTTCTCCTCTCTGCTGACACAGATCCAGCCCCACTGTCACAGTCCTCACAACAGTCCTCCAGAAAGACTGTCCTGTTCCGGTCAACTTTGACAGTAGCTCCTGCTACAACCAAAGAGGAGGACCTGCTGGATACAGGTATTTAAAATTAGATAACATAATTATGTGTGGGGCCAACAGCTAATTCTGTTTTACACACCCACACACAGTTATGGTTAGTGTATAGTCATAGCTTTGTCATTAAATTCATATTTTAATAATAAAATGATAATACTCTCTTTCAGATCTGCTTCTGCCCCTGTCAGCCACACCACCCCTGCCCCTGTCAGCTTCTCCCCGTGCTGCCCGCACTGGGCCCATCAAGACAGGAGGCCGCATCTTTGTCTTGGACCACAGCAGGTGGATAGAGCCCATGAGAGCTGCCATTGATGGGCTCCTGGCCACGCACCACGGGGAGAAAGACATCCTGAAGTGGGTGGATGGGGACTATGCTGCTCTGGTGCAGAGTAGGTGCACCGACCCTAACAGCCTCCTGCACAGTACCACAAAACATCACATAAACCGATACCTGAAACACCTGGCCAAGAGCAAGAACACCAGCTGTGCTCTTAACATTAGCCCCGAGAAGCTCCTGAAGACACAGCAGCTGTGGCAGCAGCTTAGCAAAACTGTCAGTGTCGCTGTCACACCCCTGCCACCTGCCCCAGTCAACCCACCAGCGGTGAACCTACCCCTGGATGCCCCTGCGAACCAGGCAACAGGGACAATCGAACAGGGGAACACGCAGCAACAGCAGCAAAAAAAGAAAATACTTACCTGTCGAGCGTGTGGCCAGCCTAAGTCCCGCTACCTTGGCGATGGCTCCTCCATTCATTTTTTTTTACACAAGTGCAGAGGTGAGGTACTTCTACTGCTCTAAAAAAGTATTCGATACCTACGCAGTAGAAGGCCTCACAAATCCACGCATGCCATTTACAGACTTTGCTGACACAGCATTTTTTCAGCGGGAGATAAATTCAACAAAACAAAAGGCGGAAGTGTTTAGAAAGAATAAAAGGACACCAGAGAAACACAAGATGCCAGGGCAGCAGCCGTCCGGCCGCCTGTGCAGGTTCTGCCACCAGCCACTTAAGCAGGGTCCCAACAGTCCACACACACACACACACACACACACACACACTACATTCCCTGGAGTGAGAGGGAAATATATGTATTGCCCTGCAAAGGTACTGTCTCTGTACCAGGCACAGGGCATGGTAAAGGAAATGACCTGGATGGAGTTCCAACTGTCTGCATTTTATGAGACTGAGAAGCAGAGGTGGATGGTGGAGAAACATGTGGAGCTGCCTCCATTCACACTTACACGCACACACACACATAGAGACACATAGCAGGGTAGGAGAATCTTCCTGTGTATTACACATTCCCTGTGTATTACAAATTCACTGTGTATTACAAATTCACTGTGTATTGCAAATTCACTGTGTATTACAAATTCACTGTGTATTACAAATTCCTTTGTATTACTTTCAAGTTTCCAGTGTATTATTTATTTGTATTACGCTTTTGTTAGTTGTTATTTACAATTACATGGTTCATTGATGTTCAGTCATTGCAAATATCGTCGTTTTAAATACAGTATGTGTATATTATGTACATGGTGTAGCAGTGCTTTTTAATAAATCAAGTGTGGAGTTGAATATATACACGTGTCAAAGTGTGTTTTAAAACAGTATAATGGTGACATTAAGATCAACAGTGAAGCATAATTAAGTTTTGACATTTTATGACAGGATTTTTATGGTGCATCAAGGAGATGGCCGGTGTTATCTCCTTGAAGAAAGGTGTTGATGCCTCTTCAGGAAGACTGCTTGCTGTTTGTTGCCTCAACAGGGGGCTGCAGTCTGATAAGAGAATAAGATAAGATAAGAGCTTTGAAGAAAGGTGTCCATGCCTCTTCAAGAAGACTGCTTGCTGTGTGTTGCCTCAACAGGGGGCTGCAGTCTGATAAGACTTGCAATCTTCCCCACGGTAAGAAACAAACTGGAAAGGGGCAGAATACATTGCAAGAATACATTGCATGTAAAACCAATAAATAGCATTAAATGTCCTGTTTTCTTTAATGAAATGAATTATAAATAATCAAAACATGTTGTGTTACATTAAACATTTAATTGATTAAGACTTAAAAAAAGAAAATATTTTGGACAGTAATGTCCTCAGGTGGATTCGAACCCACGTCTGATAAGACTTGCAATCTTCCCACGGTAAGAACTGGCAAGGGGCAGAATACATTGCAATGTAAAACCAATAAATAGCATAAAATGTCCTGTTTTCTTTAATTAAATGAATGATAAATAATCAAAACATGTTGTGTTACATTAAACATTTAATTGATTAAGACTTAAAAAAAGAAAATATTTTGGACAGTAATGTCCTCAGGTGGATTCGACCCACGGCTGAAAAGACGGCAAGATCAGATATTTTGACTCCCCGGCTGGAAAGGACCCTGAGACACTCCCCGATCTTCTCTCCCGCGACCAACAATTCGAACCCACGGCTGAAAAGACGGCGAGATCAGATATTTTGACTCCCGGCTGGAAAGGCAGCTAAGACAGCAAATCATGGACCTTGAGAGACACGTTAAAAAACATAAATATTATTCAAAACATTAGCAATAAGGAACGCTTCACGAATTTGCGTGTCATCCTTGCGCAGGGGCCATGCTAATCTTCTCTGTATCGTTCCAATTTTAGTATATGTGCCGCCGAAGCGAACACAAACTAACTACCATATGGAGAGCTATTTGAAGGGGGTTTCCTGGCGGACATTCCCAGTCATGGTTTGGATAAAACAGACTTCTACTTATTGCCCTCAAACGGGCCTCAGCTGGACTCCGCAATCACATCAGTCAGAGAAGATCAGTCAAATATACACAGATAGTCACCGTATGAACATATTATTATTTTGTAGAGTATAATGTTCTTATTGAGTCTCTGCCTCAAACGGAGCCGCAGTGCAGCATGGGAGATATGCAGAGAGCCTCGCGGTGATTGGTTAAGGCAGCTAATACAGCCAATCATGGACCTTGGATTATGAAGAACAGGCCAATGAAACATTGCGAGTTTCTGGCTAGGGAGGGACGCGGAGGGAGAAGATCGGGGAGTGTGGTATGAAAGACAGATAGAACACGAGGTATCCCCCCACAAGGATGACACGCAAGCAAATAGCAGATGTTAGCATGTTCCACTAGGGGGCAGCAAAAGCTTCCTATTGAGTATTGACTATAATCATAATAATAATAATTCATTGTATTTATGTAGCGCTTTTTCAGGGCTCAAAGACACTGACTAAGAGATGTTTATATGGAATATTACTATATCTTTCAAATAATCGGATTAAATGATGTTACTGTCAATCAATCAATGTACAAAACACACATCATAATATAATATCACGGTGGTCCAGTGGTCTAGCACCACAGTCTCCAGTGCATACATATGCCCCTGTTGTTGCTGGCGAAGTTTAAAAACAGAAGAGGGGGAAAAAACGTCAGATCAGATATATAAACGGGTTATTTTGATAAACCGGACACATTTTGGGAATATATATGGCTACTTTCTCGCCTGAAAACATATTAAAACGTCATAAAATGACATATTAACACTTTAAGTATTTGGCGTGGTGCAACCGAAATTAGTAAACAACTAGTTTGAAACTAGCTAGTAACTACTAGGGGTTTAGTAACTACTAGGGGTTTAGTAACTACTAGGGGTTGCCTACATTTAGTAATGACTTACGCCAAATTGGTGCAACCCAGGCCAGTGGTCTAGCACCACAGTCTCCAGTGCATACATATGCCCATGTTGGCATGGGTTCCAATCCTGCCCATGCCCTGCTGACATGCCCTCTCTCCTTACTGTCCTGTCTGTCTTCACTCTCTCTAGCCAATAAAATGGAAAATAGAGTTCTCCAAAAAAAATACTTAACCCTTGTGTGGTGTTCGGGTCAACTGGACACGTTTTACATTTTTACTTGGTGAGAAATGGTACAAGAATACATTTGATCAATATGAAACTCCATGGCCTTGGCTTATTTTCTATGAAAAACATGTAAAAGTGAAACAACTTTTTACACATCCTACAATACCCTAACACATTTATGTCCTTCATAAGATGTTCGGGTCATTTAGGCCCGGATGCACAGAGACACACAGAAACATACACACACTCACACTGACACTCACTCACACACCTCTGCTCTAGCTTTCCCGTGCCAAGAAGCCATCTGCCCTCGCACTTTTTACCCTTTGAAGTGCAACATTGTAAACATTTTTACATTTTCTTGCACTGTACAGAACGTATGCAGCAACTGCAAAAAGTACATTTGAGGTACACACACTGTCACATTCTGTGCTTCATGTGTTGTGTAGACAGGCATACCAATGCACACACAATTGTAGCCAGTGGTATTTCAGAATTATTTGGGATTTTTCAGACACAATACTGTATTTCGACAGTGACAGTGAAAACAGTGTACATTCCGTTCGTGTTTTGTGATTCAGCATTTGCAGACATTTTTGAGAGATGTATTTCATAGCTATTGGCAAAAACAATCTTAGTTTGGTTCTTTCATTTCTATTCTTGTTCATCACCTGTATTTTCTTTACAGCTTTGATTATAATTAGATACATGTGAAATTCAATTGAGAATATAAATTCAAAATAATGAACAGCAATGAAAACATTGTTTCATTAACATTTTTCCTAGATAAGTATGCTTTATGACACACAGTCAACATTATTATAGTTGATTTTGCATTTTCAAAGTTAGGGGCATCATGTGTGTAAAAACGCTTCTACTCATCATGCTGTCGTTCGGCCCCACCTATTCCCAGGGGTCTGACACTTTGTGGGTTGTTACTAAGCATCCTCTGCTCCAGCCTCTCCAAAGGGCAGCCCCCTAGATCAACCAGAACAAAAGATATGCACTTTTGAATGTGTACACAGTACCTATTGTGCATTATTGGGTACAGTACCTGTTTGTGCCCACAGGAGGCGCCCTTTAATATTATGGGCTATTTTGGGGCTTTCTTGCGCCCTGAGTATACCCCCTTGTATGGGTCACCCTTGGGACTAGGAGCACCGTGTCAAGACAAGTGCTTTTAAAACCCCAATGATGTCCAGGGTCAACTGGACCCGAACAGTACGAAAGGGTCCAAAAAGTGAACATCACACAAGGGTTAATATAACATTGTGAGAGGTGGTTAATTATATTATAGATCAAAAATGCATTGCCTCATAAAGTAGGGTTGCAAAATTCCCATACATTTGGGAAACTTTCCGCTAATTTCCAAAGTTTCCATAGGATTTTCCATATAAAATGAACAGAAAGTTTCCCAATCTTACGGGGATTTTGAAACCCTATTCCTAATCAAGCGTGTCTTTTCTCCTCCAGTGTTTAAGGAGCTTCAGAAGCAGTCCGAGTTCCAGAGGTTGTTGACGGCACGTTGAGTGAAAAGAGTGGGAAGCCGGTGATGTGTGAAGAACGCATAGATATATGAACAATAGAGAAGAGATGTGTGATACTGACACACACGATATACACACATATACAGTATATGCAAATGAAGAACACATATAGGACTACTACAACATTATACAATCTTTTCACTCAACGTGCCGTCAACAACCATACAGGGTTTCCCTCCTTTCTCAGCTGAGCGATCTCCAGTTTCAGCACTCCCTCAGTGAAGGTGAGATGCTCGTCCGCCTTGATCTCACGGCCGTCCTTGTACCACAAGGCCACGGTCTCCTTCTTAATGTTCCCCACCTGCGCTCGGACGACAGAACAGAGAGATGGTTTAGTTGTTGGGGTGCCCGAGGGGAATTTGAGGAAAGCTTCTCGAAAAAAGTGGAGGGCTGATTAGAAAGTAGAGGGCTGATTAGAAAGTAGAAGAACAGTCATAGGGCTATTGCGGCATGGAATTGTCTTCCAAGTATATAAGGGAAATAAAAAAGTATAGCAAGCTTAAAAAAGAGCTTAAAATGTTACTTACAAGTGAACCAGTGATATTATAGTTATGCTTTATTTTCGGTTATCTTGGTGTGTTTTGTTTTAGTGTTTTTGTTTGGTTTTAGTGTATTTGTGCATTAATGTTGTTACGCTTCCTTGGTTTATGTGTTTTGACATGTTTTAATTTTAGTATGTTGTAATGTTAACAGTGTTTTCAGACCCCCAGGAAGACTAGCTGTCTTCTTGGAGTCAGCTAACGGGGATCCTTGCTAATAAACAATAAACAAAGCTTCTTCACAATGTTATATTAACCATTGTGTGATGTTCACTTTTTGGACCCTTTCGTACTGTTCGGGTCCAGTTGACCCTGGACATCATTGGGGTTTTAAAAGCACTTGTCTTGACACGGTGCTCCTAGTCCCAAGGGTGACCCACACAAGGGGGTATACTCAGGGCGCAAGAAAGCCCCAAAATAGCCCATAATATTAAAGGGCGCCTCCTGTGGGCACAAACAGGTACTGTACCCAATAATGCACAATAGGTACTGTGTACACATTCAAAAGTGCATATCTTTTGTTCTGGTGGATCTAGGGGGCTGCCCTTTGGAGAGGCTGGAGCAGAGGATGCTTAGTAACAACCCACAAAGTGTCAGACCCCTGGGAATAGGTGGGGCCGAACGACAGCATGATGAGTAGAAGCGTTTTTACGCACATGATGCCCCTAACTTTGAAAATGCAAAATCAACTATAATAAAGACCTGTGTGTCATAAAGCATACTTATCTAGGAAAAATGTTAATGAAACAATGTTTTCATTGCTGTTCATTATTTTGAATTTATATTCTCAATTGAATTTCACATGTATCTAATTATATATCAAAGCTGTAAAGAAAATACAGGTGATGAACAAGAATAGAAATGAAAGAACCAAACTAAGAATGTTTTTGCCAATAGCTATGAAATACATCTCTCAAAAATGTCTGCAAATGCTGAATCACAAAACACGAACGGAATGTACACTGTTTTCACTGTCACTGTCGAAATACAGTATTGTGTCTGAAAAATCCCAAATAATTCTGAAATACCACTGGCTACAATTGTGTGTGCATTGGTATGCCTGTCTACACAACACATGAAGCACAGAATGTGACAGTGTGTGTACCTCAAATGTACTTTTTGCAGTTGCTGCATACGTTCTGTACAGTGCAAGAAAATGTAAAAATGTTTACAATGTTGCACTTCAAAGGGTAAAAAGTGCGAGGGCAGACGGCTTCTTGGCACGGGAAAGCTAGAGCAGAGGTGTGTGAGTGAGTGTCAGTGTGAGTGTGTGTATGTTTCTGTGTGTCTCTGTGCATCCGGGCCTAAATGACCCGAACATCTTATGAAGGACATAAATGTGTTGTAAAACGTGTCCAGTTGACCCGAACACCACACAAGGGTTAAGTATTTTTTTTGGAGAACTCTATTTTCCATTTTATTGGCTAGAGAGAGTGAAGACAGACAGGACAGTAAGGAGAGAGGGCATGTCAGCAGGGCATGGGCAGGATTGGAACCCATGCCAACATGGGCATATGTATGCACTGGAGACTGTGGTGCTAGACCACTGGCCTGGGTTGCACCAATTTGGCGTAAGTCATTACTAAATGTAGGCAACCCCTAGTAGTTACTAAACCCCTAGTAGTTACTAAACCCCTAGTAGTTACTAGCTAGTTTCAAACTAGTTGTTTACTAATTTCGGTTGCACCACGCCAAATACTTAAAGTGTTAATATGTCATTTTATGACGTTTTAATATGTTTTCAGGCGAGAAAGTAGCCATATATATTCCCAAAATGTGTCCGGTTTATCAAAATAACCCGTTTATATATCTGATCTGACGTTTTTTCCCCCTCTTCTGTTTTTAAACTTCGCCAGCAACAACAGGGGCATATGTATGCACTGGAGACTGTGGTGCTAGACCACTGGACCACCGTGATATTATATTATGATGTGTGTTTTGTACATTGATTGATTGACAGTAACATCATTTAATCCGATTATTTGAAAGATATAGTAATATTCCATATAAACATCTCTTAGTCAGTGTCTTTGAGCCCTGAAAAAGCGCTACATAAATACAATGAATTATTATTATTATGATTATAGTCAATACTCAATAGGAAGCTTTTGCTGCCCCCTAGTGGAACATGCTAACATCTGCTATTTGCTTGCGTGTCATCCTTGTGGGGGGATACCTCGTGTTCTATCTGTCTTTCATACCACACTCCCCGATCTTCTCCCTCCGCGTCCCTCCCTAGCCAGAAACTCGCAATGTTTCATTGGCCTGTTCTTCATAATCCAAGGTCCATGATTGGCTGTATTAGCTGCCTTAACCAATCACCGCGAGGCTCTCTGCATATCTCCCATGCTGCACTGCGGCTCCGTTTGAGGCAGAGACTCAATAAGAACATTATACTCTACAAAATAATAATATGTTCATACGGTGACTATCTGTGTATATTTGACTGATCTTCTCTGACTGATGTGATTGCGGAGTCCAGCTGAGGCCCGTTTGAGGGCAATAAGTACAAGTCTGTTTTATCCAAACCATGACTGGGAATGTCCGCCAGGAAACCCCCTTCAAATAGCTCTCCATATGGTAGTTAGTTTGTGTTCGCTTCGGCGGCACATATACTAAAATTGGAACGATACAGAGAAGATTAGCATGGCCCCTGCGCAAGGATGACACGCAAATTCGTGAAGCGTTCCTTATTGCTAATGTTTTGAATAATATTTATGTTTTTTAACGTGTCTCTCAAGGTCCATGATTTGCTGTCTTAGCTGCCTTTCCAGCCGGGAGTCAAAATATCTGATCTCGCCGTCTTTTCAGCCGTGGGTTCGAATTGTTGGTCGCGGGAGAGAAGATCGGGGAGTGTCTCAGGGTCCTTTCCAGCCGGGGAGTCAAAATATCTGATCTTGCCGTCTTTTCAGCCGTGGGTCGAATCCACCTGAGGACATTACTGTCCAAAATATTTTCTTTTTTTAAGTCTTAATCAATTAAATGTTTAATGTAACACAACATGTTTTGATTATTTATCATTCATTTAATTAAAGAAAACAGGACATTTTATGCTATTTATTGGTTTTACATTGCAATGTATTCTGCCCCTTGCCAGTTCTTACCGTGGGAAGATTGCAAGTCTTATCAGACGTGGGTTCGAATCCACCTGAGGACATTACTGTCCAAAATATTTTCTTTTTTTAAGTCTTAATCAATTAAATGTTTAATGTAACACAACATGTTTTGATTATTTATAATTCATTTCATTAAAGAAAACAGGACATTTAATGCTATTTATTGGTTTTACATGCAATGTATTCTTGCAATGTATTCTGCCCCTTTCCAGTTTGTTTCTTACCGTGGGGAAGATTGCAAGTCTTATCAGACTGCAGCCCCCTGTTGAGGCAACACACAGCAAGCAGTCTTCTTGAAGAGGCATGGACACCTTTCTTCAAAGCTCTTATCTTATCTTATTCTCTTATCAGACTGCAGCCCCCTGTTGAGGCAACAAACAGCAAGCAGTCTTCCTGAAGAGGCATCAACACCTTTCTTCAAGGAGATAACACCGGCCATCTCCTTGATGCACCATAAAAATCCTGTCATAAAATGTCAAAACTTAATTATGCTTCACTGTTGATCTTAATGTCACCATTATACTGTTTTAAAACACACTTTGACACGTGTATATATTCAACTCCACACTTGATTTATTAAAAAGCACTGCTACACCATGTACATAATATACACATACTGTATTTAAAACGACGATATTTGCAATGACTGAACATCAATGAACCATGTAATTGTAAATAACAACTAACAAAAGCGTAATACAAATAAATAATACACTGGAAAGTAATACAAAGGAATTTGTAATACACAGTGAATTTGTAATACACAGTGAATTTGCAATACACAGTGAATTTGTAATACACAGTGAATTTGTAATACACAGGGAATGTGTAATACACAGGAAGATTCTCCTACCCTGCTATGTGTCTCTATGTGTGTGTGTGCGTGTAAGTGTGAATGGAGGCAGCTCCACATGTTTCTCCACCATCCACCTCTGCTTCTCAGTCTCATAAAATGCAGACAGTTGGAACTCCATCCAGGTCATTTCCTTTACCATGCCCTGTGCCTGGTACAGAGACAGTACCTTTGCAGGGCAATACATATATTTCCCTCTCACTCCAGGGAATGTAGTGTGTGTGTGTGTGTGGACTGTTGGGACCCTGCTTAAGTGGCTGGTGGTAGAACCTGCACAGGCGGCCGGACGGCTGCTGCCCTGGCATCTTGTGTTTCTCTGGTGTCCTTTTATTCTTTCTAAACACTTCCGCCTTTTGTTTTGTTGAATTTATCTCCCGCTGAAAAAATGCTGTGTCAGCAAAGTCTGTAAATGGCATGCGTGGATTTGTGAGGCCTTCTACTGCGTAGGTATCGAATACTTTTTTAGAGCAGTAGAAGTACCTCACCTCTGCACTTGTGTAAAAAAAATGAATGGAGGAGCCATCGCCAAGGTAGCGGGACTTAGGCTGGCCACACGCTCGACAGGTAAGTATTTTCTTTTTTTGCTGCTGTTGCTGTGTGTTCCCCTGTTCGATTGTCCCTGTTGCCTGGTTCGCAGGGGCATCCAGGGGTAGGTTCACCGCTGGTGGGTTGACTGGGGCAGGTGGCAGGGGTGTGACAGCGACACTGACAGTTTTGCTAAGCTGCTGCCACAGCTGCTGTGTCTTCAGGAGCTTCTCGGGGCTAATGTTAAGAGCACAGCTGGTGTTCTTGCTCTTGGCCAGGTGTTTCAGGTATCGGTTTATGTGATGTTTTGTGGTACTGTGCAGGAGGCTGTTAGGGTCGGTGCACCTACTCTGCACCAGAGCAGCATAGTCCCCATCCACCCACTTCAGGATGTCTTTCTCCCCGTGGTGCGTGGCCAGGAGCCCATCAATGGCAGCTCTCATGGGCTCTGTCCACCTGCTGTGGTCCAAGACAAAGATGCGGCCTCCTGTCTTGATGGGCCCAGTGCGGGCAGCACGGGGAGAAGCTGACAGGGGCAGGGGTGGTGTGGCTGACAGGGGCAGAAGCAGATCTGAAAGAGAGTATTATCATTTTATTATTAAAATATGAATTTAATGACAAAGCTATGACTATACACTAACCATAACTGTGTGTGGGTGTGTAAAACAGAATTAGCTGTTGGCCCCACACATAATTATGTTATCTAATTTTAAATACCTGTATCCAGCAGGTCCTCCTCTTTGGTTGTAGCAGGAGCTACTGTCAAAGTTGACCGGAACAGGACAGTCTTTCTGGAGGACTGTTGTGAGGACTGTGACAGTGGGGCTGGATCTGTGTCAGCAGAGAGGAGAAGAGCCAGGAGGTTGTCTATGTCGGCCATTTCCTGAAATAGAGGCCAAATTACCATTAGGAACAATAATCATAGAGTTTAACTATGTGAGTGAGTGAGTGAGTGAATATGATTATTCTGGATTACCTCCGGATGGATGTCTCCCTCCATGGCCACTGCAGAAGGGAAAGCTGCTGGAGGGTGATCTGGCTCTACAGCCACAGGAGCTGGGACAGTCTTTGGCACCTTGTGCTAACAGGGCGACAGCCTGGCTCCACGTATTGGAGTCCAAACCTCTCCCCTGTGTCCCTGTTGGAGACCTGCAGAGCTGGATATTTAGCCCGTCCTGTCACCTTCACAGAGGCCATGTTCAGCTCCACCATCAGCAATGGGTCAAACACTGCAGGTAAGACCACATCAGGCATCTTCAGGTCCACCAGCCTCTGGAAGTTCCAGCGTGTCACTCCAGTCAAACCCTGGGCCTGGAAAAGCTCAGTGGACACCCGGTTACCTGTCACCCACCGAGCCTGGTGGAAATGGTAGCCCTCCTGCTGAGAGGTGCCCCAGACGCTGATCCAGATGGGCACAGTCGCCCCCTCACCCTTGATGTGGTTCAGCTGCAGTGTTCCCCCATACCTGTAGAGAACCCCGTCCTCCACCTCAGGGTCACTCAGGCAGCCTCTCAGGATGTGCACCCGCTGGATCCTCCACTCCTTCAGCATTGAGGGCTTGAAGAGCAACACATCACTGGGGTCTTTGGCCTGGTAGAAGTGTTTCAGGACTGCTTCCACTCTCTGCACCAGCTCAGTAGGGTGTGGCACCTTTGTCCGGCAGTGCGCGCGGGTGTGCTGCTTGGTGGGGTTAGCAGGCACAATCCCACAGAAGGAGTAGGCCTCCTTCAGCTTCTGCAGGTCAGCCTGGTCCACCACACTGAACGCTGCAGAGAGGAATTGGCAGAAGGAGCTGTACAGGGAATGGTGCTCCGAGAAACACTCCCTGGTGAACCGCCGCATGCAGTGGAACAAGTCCAATTTAACAGTGATGTTGTTGTTGAACTTGTTCCGCGAGGCACAGGTGTTGGCCAAGTTCCCTGATGTTACCTCTGCCACGATAGCCTCTGTGGTCATCCAGGCAGACCACAGGAGATGCTCATGAGGCTGGGAGTTTGAGATCCTGAATGCAGCACAACAGTCCCTATTGACACAAAGAGAAAAAATAAATGTGTAATTAATAATGGTCATATTTTGTAGATGTGATTAATTATCTAAACAGAAAAGAATGCTGACATGAAAATCTTCTCTTTTACTCACATACATGTGAATGCTAAAAGAAAGTGAAACATGTTTTTTGGGAAATATGTATTTAAACTGGTTATAAAAATGTGAGGATGAGGATTCATACCTGTCCACCCACTGGTAGTTGGCCTTCTCAATTGCAGCAGCACTGTAGCGGTTGGCCAGTCCCTCGTACAGCGACTCCAGGGATTGCTCACACTCCGACTGCAGCATCACCCAGGACAGGATCATCCAGTTCTCATTCATCACCGCATATGATGACATGGTGCCAGATGTCAGTGCCACCTTCCTGGCCACTTTGCGTGTGTGATCAGACCTGAAGACCTGTCCGAAGGTGCCTTGTAGGAGCTGGGTAAGGACTGGCTCCTGCCGTTTGAACTCCTGGAGGAGGCAGTCTGTCAGGTAGAATGCCGTCAAAGACACTCCACACCAGCCATCCGCATCTTCATACCCCCCAAACAGGCCAGGTGAGTCCTCCCGTCTTAAGAACCCAGTGATGGTCCTCTGCCGCCCATCCAGCCCTGCCTCAGCATCCCTGATGTTCTCCACACTGAGCAGATAGGCCAGGTTGGCGCTTTCATACTTCAGGTGGAGCATCTCCATCACCTGGTTGGCCATGTCGTTCGGTGACCTCCTGGAACGCCTCAGCTCATCCATCACCGTCTTACAGACAGCCTTCTTCTGTGTGTAGAAGCCTGGGAACATGTTCGGGTTGGTAGCTTGTCCAGCCACTCGGGGTTGTCAGCAAACCAGTACTTCAGTACCAAGCTGCAGCGGGTGATACACTCGGCGGAGAGGGTGATTGGCTGCCCTTTGCCCCCCCTTAAGGCCCTGTTTAAAAGTAGGGCTTTGGGGAGGGCCAGGAAGATCATGGCTGACCCCGCACACCCAGGACACGGTCTCTTCGCCCCGCTCCCCTCAGGTAGGAGGGTGCGGTCCCTAAATTCTGTGAAGGCCCGACATACAAACAGCTTTTTCCCCACAGCCATCCGGCTCCTAAATGCCGCTGCCCCCCCCCCGACCTGACCCCTATCTATCTACCCTCCCTCCACCCCCACCCAGAGAGCTTTGTACTGTCTGGATATGAACACTTGAACACTTGATCTCTGCACTTTATATTTATATTAATTATGACTCTTGCACTTTGATGTTGGTTTGCACTGTCTTGTCCTGTCTTGCACCTGTCCTGCTGTAAACCGTGCTCCATGGTACCAAACCAAATTCCTAACATGTTTACATGTCATGGCAATAAAAGTCTTCTGATTCTGATTCTGATTCTGACTTCCTGCAACCTTTGCAGGTAAGGCGGGAGGCTACAATGTAGTACCGGCCACTGGTGCCAACAATCACCCGAGGCCTTCCAATACCAGCAGAGGCCACATGGGGGTCGGGACAATCAAACAAGCAAGGTAGGACATAATTGTTCCTCAACCTCTCCATAATGCTGTGTTCTGGTTTCCAGATAAAGAAGCGATGGAGCTGAAAATATTTTTTTGCAGGCAGCTCAGAGCAGGTCTCAATGAGTTCGGACTGAGGTGGATAACGCCACAAGGAGACAATGTTCATCAGGTGCCGCACTGGTCGGGACCCTGGCCACAGCCCCATGGCGTCCAGCTCCGTCTTCATCCAGATACGCTGATGGTGGGAGCAGTTCCAGCGGCTCATGTCATGGTCATAGTTGGGGATTGAAGGCTCAGCTGCAGGTTGTGCTGGGGGTTAATATTAATATTAATATTTAGTTCAATGTTGACTCAATGTTGACTTTTTAAAAAACAGGTAACACATCAGTGACAATACCAACATGCACAACATGCAAAAAATGAATTCATATTCATGATAATATAATCATAAAATTCATGATACTTACCCACATCGCTGACATGTTAATTCCTTATAATAGTGGTTAGTAGGACAGAAGAACACACACATCAAAACAGGCCAGAACACGGCCAAAATAATAAACGATATTATGGCAGAATAATAATGTGGGTCACAGAATTATCCTCCCAGACGTATGGAGAAGAAACCTCTAGCTGTGGACGGGGCTCCAATGGCTGCTGCTGCTGCTGCTGCTGCTGCTGCTGGTGGACCTAGAAGCACAGGAAATTTGTATTTTATCATTGCATGAAGTACAGTTTAATAAATTACTGATCTGGACATGTCGACATGAGTTCAAAGATGTATCAGTACACTCACTCAGCTGGGTCATGTACTTAGATGGAGACAGACTCAGCATCGCCTTTTCCAAATCCTCGTCTTCCTCCATTACTGTGAAATGAAACAAAGGTGTCATTACAAATAGCATGTTCTATTCAAGTAAACCAATAATTATGAATATGTTTGTTATTAACTGACCTGGAAGATCAGAGGCAGGGGCAGAGGTGGCTGCTGGTGTTGAAGCTGCCATGTCAGGTAATGTTGAGGGTGGGGCAGGGGCAGCCGTTACCTGGCTTTGCTGCTTCAACAGGTACTGCTGAAGTTGGTGCATTTTAGTGCCTGGCACAGGCTTCTTTGAGAGGATGAAGGCAGCATAACCATCAGCCCTACTCTCCCAAACCTCCCTCCAGGTGCTTTTGTGCCGGGTCCCAGAGGCAACACGGTTGTCCTCCTCCCGTTCCATCGCAGCCGACTTCATAGTCTGATACTGAAGGAGATCCATGATCTCCTTAAACATCCTTGAAAAGGACAGGAAGGACAATAGGCTGTCCTTACTGTTGCCCACTGGGTTAAACTTTCCCATAGTTTCCTCCTGTTCCACATTCTTGTGGAGGTACAGGGTGTATCCCACATCATTTTCCAGCAGCCACCGGAAAGACTTGGCCTTATATTTTCCAAACTGGAGGACGTATTCACCTAACACCTCCTGCCTGTCCGACCCATCCCCCCCTCTTTGACAGACAGTTTTGTGGGCATTGGCCTTCACAACCCCCTCACTCTGAGGAGCAGATTTGTCTTGCAGGGCGGGATTGTCTTTGATCCTCTTGGCCAAGTGAGAGGGGTCCTGACGTAAATAACCAAAGTCGTTTTTACGGAAAGAAACAGGAATTCTTCCCGGGAAGAAGTTGGTCTTGTTCATGCTGATTAGATAAGTGAAACACTAATAGATGTAGGTAATCGCTGAGGGTCACGGACACTGAACACAGGCAACGGAGAACTCTTTTAGTCAAGGTAAAATGAAACAGATGCACACACTGGTACACACAGATGAAATACACACAAAAAATACACCTTGATTGATTAAATACACACCCTCTGTTATAGGCTGCACACCCTCCTGCTGGGGTTCATCCTGCTGGGCTTCATCTTGAACGTGTCTGCTCTTCTGTGTCGCCTTCATCCTGACTGTGGTTCAAAGACAGAGATCTCATGTCCTTTTAACCTTTGAAAGTGAAGGGGGTGGGATACACACCTGGTTAGACACACCTACAACTTCACGCCTCTGGCAGACAGACCGGCACGCTGATAGACAAAGGAGCCTGGAGAGCTACCATCAGATACAAAAGAGTGTAGTGTGTAGTGTGTGAAGTGTGAAGTGTGTGTGTGTGTGTGTGTGTGTGTGTGTGTGTGTCTGTGTGTGAAGTGTGAAGTGAGGACATAGAAAATAGGAAATGAGGACAAGGGATTTGAAAAACAAAGGATTTATTAAAGAAATATACAGGCAATGAACTCAGCAGGTTCATAGATACCTCTTTACAGGGTGCACAAAGTTCAGGGTGCGGGGGGTGGTGGGGGAGGTTTTCCCTCACGCTCCCTAGTTTTCTTCTCCGCCAACCACTGTTCTACGGTCCCCCCGTCGGCCCTGGCGCAAAAGGTCTCATTCTTATATCTGCTGTGGCCATATTCCCGAGTCTTGGGTTGGCCACAGCGCCTGCATGTAAAATGTCTTGCCCTCGTGAAGGGCTTGAGGAAGAGATCGAACTCCAGGGCTCGACGCTCCTGTTCTTCCTGGAGCTTGTGCCTCCACAGGCTAGAGCGGGAGTGGCAGGGGGCTTGAGCAATGGCGGCCAGAGTGATGGTTGGAGCAGTGGCTGCTGGGGCTGGGGAGGTGGTGGTGGTGGTGGTAGTAGTGGCTAGGGCTGGGGAGGTGGTGGTGGTGGTAGTGGCTGGGGCGGTGGTGGTGGTAGTGGTGGTGGTGGTGTCGAGTGGTGGGGCAGAGGCTGAGGAAGTGCTGGCACTTTTGTCACAGAGGAGCAGTTCAAAAAGTGACAGCCAGACCAGAGGAGTCCACGGGCAGGTGGTGCTCAAGGGGCTGGTCTGGCTGTTGGGGTTCTCGGAGAAGACTCCGTGGGGCAGGCAGGTGCTCCGCTGCTGTCTGCGGAGCGCTGGGCCCCGGAACTGCGATGGCGACGGTGTCTCGCATCATCGCCTTGCTCCTCTGAGTGCGCCTTACAAGAAATAAAAAAACAGACAGAAAAAATGCATTATTTATCGTGACAAAGATATTAATCATGACAACAAACACAAGTATATTGACTTACCACATCGCCAGGCTCTGTTGATTTACATCAAACAGCTGGATCCGGGTGCACGCCATGAGGGCAGGGCAGTTGACCACGTTGTCCTGGATCTGTCTGTAGTCCCTCATGATGGCAGCCCAGCGGTTGATCCGGACCCCGGCTATCGACTTGGCCTCGTGGGTGTGAGCTCGGCACAGCTCCAGCATGACAGCTTCAACAAGCCTGCTGGCTTTAGGAGACTGTGCCGCACCCGCCCCCTTGCCCAGGACCACACTGAAGAGAGAGAGAGAGAGAGAGAGAGAGAGAGAGAGAGAGAGAGAGAGAGAGAGAGAGAGAGAGAGAGAGAGAGAGAGAGAGAGAGAGAGAGAGAGAGAGAGAGAGAGAGAGAGAGAGAGAGAGAGAGAGAGAGAGAGAGAGAGAGAGAGAGAGAGAGAGAGAGAGAGAGAGAGAGAGAGAGAGAGAGAGAGAGAGAGAGAGAGGGACTTTAGTTACTGACTATAGCAGGCTCTGAAAATAAAATGAAATTGTTAATGCAGTTACTGCTTACCGCTTCACACCCGGCGTGTGAGCGTGCCTGTTACTGGTCTTAAAACGGCCTTGGACCAGCTTGTCCTGGTGACGGGGGGGGAAGGTCACCGACGCCTTGTCTCGCTCAGTCAGCTTCTCCCAGAGAGCGACCACCTCCCTGGACTGACGAGCGGTGACAAAGGCGTGGTGACGCATCGCCACGAGGCTAAGGGCCAGGGCCACCACGTGATGGTAACCGAGGTGACCGTCTGGCCCAATGGCGTCCTGAAAAAAAAGCAGACACACACACACACACAGACACAGCACATGAGGCGACGCTGCGAGCAAACACCAAGCAAATATGAACTGTTAACAGCCAACCGTCCACTCACGTCATCCTCCGCAGCCTGCTGCACCTCCATCATGTCGTCCTCGGGGGGTGGTGGGTGGGGGGGGGATCCCAACTGGGATGACGAGGCCTCAGGCACACCGCGGGGCTCCTGGAGGAGAGCGTCGTGATGGACGAGGAGACGGATCTCCTCTGGCTCCTCCTCCTCCTCCTCTTCCTCGAAGCCCTCATCGGTCACCGTCGTCCTGTCGTCGTCCTCCTCCTCGGCCTCGTCAGTCCCATCCGGAGCGTTTAGATCCGGCTGCAGCGCAGTGCCTGTCTGGGAATACAGGTACTCTAATCCCAAGAGTTCCCCTGCAGAGAGAGAGAGAGAGAGAGAGAGAGAGAGAGAGAGAGAGAGAGAGAGAGGAGAGAGACACACTCTGCTTTTAAGCTTTTCTGTTGTTTTATTTTGTTAAAATAAATAAACAGCAGCAAACACTCTCTGTCTCTGAGCTCTCTGTGTACCTGTGTACTCCCTGGGTGTGGTGTAGTTTTCAACCAGCTCCACTCCCTTGACCTCCTGGGCCAGCTGGTTGAAGCTGTGCTGCAGCTGGCCACTGTAGCAACGCAGCGCCACGCGTTGACCTCCCTCGACTGCTGCTCGTCCCCGGTCTTCATTCCACCGCACCAGGCCCTCTAGCAGGTACACCTGGAAGTTGACGTCACTCGCAGATGTACCTAGAAAAACACATAGATGGGAGAGGAACAGAGAAATCCAATTAGTGAGGGGAGAGTAAGTAAAACTATACATTGACTATGTGCACGCTCTGCTGGAGAAAGACTTACCCGGAATGAAGCGGCACTGGTGCAGGCGGAAGGACTCGAGGGAGGTGGAGCCACGTGCGCACCGGTAGACGGGGAGCTTCACGCCACCCTTGGTGACCTCTCCCGTCTGTGTGTACAGCTCCACCCCCTCCGGGTCCTGGATGCAGCCGAGGTGGCGGCGCTGCGTGCTCCAGATCTCCTCCATGCGGGCGCGGTCGATCAAAGGGACGCCCATGGTGTCCGTCAAGCTCCAGAAGGCGTCCAGCACCTCCCGGAGGAGCCGCTCTGTCTCCGCCGCTCCCCTCGTACGGCGTCGACAGTGTCGAGCGAGCTCCTTGGCGGACAACTTGACGTGGGCGTCCCTCCCCTCCACGGACTGCTTGGCCTCTCTCAGGCGGGCGACGTCACCGGCGTCCCACTCGAAAATGGCAAAGGACAGCCTCGCCATGAAGAGGCCGTAGAGCTGGTGGCTGCCTGTGGTGACACCCCTCGCGAAGCGCTGCATGAGGTGCCACACGTCGAGCCTGACCACCAGCTCGTGCCACTCGTGGTACATCTCCTTCACAGCAGACGTTCCCACGGTAACACAGCAGTCCCGGTCCACGTACATGACCTTCGGAGGGGCCTTTCCGGCTTCACGGTACCGCCTCATCAGGCCGGCCGCCATGTTGGCCAGTCCGTCCCCCTTGGCTGCCGTGAGGACGGACACGAGTACCTGCCCGTACTCGTTGCCAACATTGGTCATCCAGGCGGCCGAGCCGGCGGCACCGCCCGCAAGCTTTTTGGCGATCTGCAAGACACAGCACAAACACACATTTAGACACGAGGCACACAGACATCATACAGGGTAACGGCACAGTGGAGAGAGAAATCTCACCTTCTTGGTGGAGTCCATCTTGAGGAGATCGCCAAAAATGGACGTCACCCTGGCCTTGGTCTCGCCCAGCCTGGTCATGGCATCCAGGACGTAGACCCGGCTGAACCAGGCGAGTCCGGGCACCTGTTGAAGCTTTGGGAGCGACACCTCCATTGGTGGCGCTCCAGGTGCCCTCAGCTTGCGGAGCACGGAGAGGTATTCTACCGACCGCGCCATCCACTCCTCGGTGTGCTGCTCCACCATAGTGGCACGGAGGCGAGACACACCGTTGCCCAGGGTGCGCTCCTTTATCGAGGCAATCACACGCTTGTCGCAGGACAACCTGGGGTGGAAACAGAGAGTGTACAGACAATACAAACAGAAATAAAGTTAACAACAACAACAACAACAACGCATTGTTGAGTAAATGTTGAATGACTTAAAGTGACATACTTGTACGTGAGAACAGCTGGGAATTGCTCTCGGTGAGCGATGTCCAGCTGCTCCAAGATGTCCTGCGACCAGCCCGCCATCTTCTTCTGGCAGGAGGGGCACTGCAGGCACTCCGTGGCCATGTAATACCACCCACTCCTGTCCAAGACCCTCCGGACAGTCTTGTATGTTCCAGCGGCAATCAGTTTCCGCCCATCGGACGGGCACTTCAGGTGATATGCCCACATCCGGTAGGGCATCCACAGGCAGAATGGCCGCTGGAAGAAGGCGTGGGCATTGGCGGGGGGCTGCGTGTAGAGTGGCCGGGCGCCAGGTGGGTACCACCACAGGCGGAGTGGTGAGGTGAGGACCACCTTTCGGTTCCTGGGGTCCCACTGGAACAGGGCCCGGCCTACCCACTCCTGCTGCTCCTCAGGCAGCGTCTGCCTCCAGCTGAGGGGAAGCAGCTGAAACACACACACAGCAGACAGCAGGGGCACACAGTTAGTGAGTGTGAATGTGCAGCAGACAGGCAGACACACACACACATCATACATACCTCTTTGCTGGAGGCAGGCTTCTGAAAAGCTAGCAGTGCTGGCTCTGGCTCTGGTCCTGGTCCTGGTCCTTCCGGGGGCTGCTCGGAGGAGGAGGAGAGAGAGGAAGAGGGGAGGACAGCTGCTGGGGTGTCCCTGTACATGCCTGACAAAACATATCAGTGTTAGTGAGGTAATAGGATAGGGCTAGTTCTTTCAGGTATAGATTGTAAACAAGATGGTGCATCGGTCAGGACACAATAAGACGAGGAGATGTACTTCTTTTATCCAACTGTATTGAATTCCAGTAGGTAGTTATATATAGATGTAGTTATAATAATAATATTCCTAAGTCTGAAAGGAAACCAAATAAAGCGACATCAGGCTCATTCAACTTAACACTGGTACATTGCTTATGTACATAAACAGCAACTTAGGCTACAGATAACAATATTCTGATTCAAATGAAATAAACCGCTTCGCATTGTATGTACTTGAACAGGTTAAATAAAGGAAAATGTCGCTACCCTGTGTTACATGAGGCTACTACATACTGGCATCCACGTGCAACTGACATTCACTCGCGGCATGGAGACGCTATTCAATTAAATCTTTACAGCGGCATAAACAATGCTACTTTAACTTAAACATAGGAAATATAATAGCGAACAACCTTCTCCTAATCAATTACAACATGAGCATCATAATGACATATGGAAACAGTTATACTCGCTCTGTGCACATACAAATGCGTGGCTAAACTCACAACGTATATGGTCGCTAACAACAGAGAAATAGGCACTTACTTTTTGGTCATTTACTTAATGCTTGAACGTCCCTACTGGATCGTCTGTAAATAAGGCTATAATACTGTCTCTAACTGGTAAGTAACTCAGTAGGCTATAATATGATAAACGATGAACTCCAGAACTCCTCTCAACTCTCCGACATGCTCCCTCTCGCAACGTAACACCAAACTGACGGGTACACACAGGGTTTCCTCCAACTGGCGAATGTCTTAAAGTGACATACACCCTATACTTTCTAGAGCCTTTTCTACAATATCAGTGTTAGGGTGGCGCATTACAAGTGCATTACAAGTGAATTCACATCAAAAGGTACACTTACTAGGAGAGTCGACCTCGGTGGCAGCGGTGAAAAGATCAGCGTCTGATGGGTCCGAGGAGGAGGCGCCTGGTGGCTCTGGTGCCGTGTCCCGAGCCAGCACATACTTTTTAAACTCCCCTATCCTGGACCCAGCTATTCCCACATGTCTTCTTATCCAGTTCACGAAGCTGTAACAGAGATCAACACAAAATCAGACACATGCGATACATAAACACACACAAAATCAACACACACACACACACACACACACACACACACACAATACTCACGTTCGACTCTCCCGGTCTTTTGCATTGTACAGGGACTTGTATGTTCGGTGCGCGTGCGCACTGAACCCCAACAGCGTGTAGTCCACCCCACATGTGGAACCGGAGCCCATGCACAACCTACGCCTGGCAACGGCCGTCACCATGGGGGGGAAAAGCTTGGCGTAGGAGGCAAGGGCGTCCTTGTTGTCCATTAGGGGTGTCGTTATGTGTACCCTTTCCTCTCTCTCCTTCTGGTGGGCCGCCAAGATCTTGACGGCGTAGCCCACATCGTTCTCCAGCAGCCACCGGATTGTTTGGCCGCAGTACTGTCCAAACTGGAGCTCAGTCTCAGCCAGGACCATCCTCTGGTCGCTGCCATCCCCCTTCTGCCAGGCTCTGGCCATCGCCTCCGCCTTCAAGAGGTCACCCGCCTTCACCACATTCCGCCCACCAGCGGAGGTCTGCTGGCGGCTTCGGGCGGTGTGTGCCGCCGCCGCGGCAGAGGGGCGAAGCGTGAGCTCGTTGGTAGGGGCCTCGAATGTAAACACTGGTGCAAAAGCCATTTTCTGAAAGACAAAGACAATAAAACAGCACATTATAATACACTTAAATGACTAATTGCACTGTTGTTATTACACACAGGGCCGGACTTATGCATGGGCTACCCTGGGCTTGAGCCCAGGGGCCCCGGGCTACAAGGGGCCCCAAAATAAATCCAAATGTATGAATAAATATTTGCTCTTTGATTTTGAATTAATAAATTACGTTCAAATTGGAAAAAATTGTTTTGTCGCAGCGCAGGGCACGGAAATACAGCCCCCCCCCCTCCCCCGCGGGCATGGAAATACAGCCCCTATCACTATTCCTACTGGACGCTCTGATGAATGACGTGTTTTAATTTGTTTAATTATACTGTATATTTAGGCCAATGGAGAGGTTTACATCGACGCGTCACGCGCAGGGCAGGGGCATCATCTTTGGTGGAGCGATTGTCAATGTCATGATCATGGCGGACAGGAGGAATTACGAGAGTGGAGCGCAAAAAAGAAAAAAGAAAAATGAAAAAGTGGAACGCGAAAGGGAGACACTGAGAAAAACTCCAAAACTTACTGGGTTTTTCAAACCAGTCGTAGATGCTTCATGAGTTCAGACACTCGCGCCCAGACACATACTGTAGCTGTCCAATACACACCTCACTTACATTTCGTCTCAGGCACCCACACACTCCCCCCACGTAGGCCCTGTTAGTGTAGGTTTGTTATTTTGTCTGTCTTTATTAAATAAACATGTTATTATTGTCACCCTTGTCTCTGTGTCCGTCTGTTCTGGGGTTCTGCCACATTTGACCGCTTGGTTCAGGCCTAACACTTGCTTTTTCTTCATGTGCTTTATGCCAATAACATACTCCATTGGGATACGTGTGTTTCTGGTCATAGGTTCTGGTTGGTGTAGTTGTAGCTTATCATTTTTAGTGTAGGTAGGGGCCCGAACAATGACTCAAGCCCAGGGGCCCCCACCCCCCTAAGTCCAGCCCTGATTACACATGACCTGTTTGCCTCCCCTGGGGCGTTACAATAACACTGTTAATATCAATGGTAATTTCAGGATATCAGCCTCAGCTATCAGGGGTGTTAGGGTAATACTGTCGACTTTAATGTAAATATCAGGATTATATCAGACCATTAGGTTACACAATAGCTGACCTATTGCCCTGCTCCCATCCATTAACCACATGTTGCATTTCATACACAAAGTTAACATATTTATACTTGGAATTTGTTTCCAATATTCAAACCGAAGTTAAACTAAACCAATTACGAAATAACTAGGCTTATATTAATGGTTAAAAATGACAATTACGTGTACACGGTCATATTATCTAGGCTTATATTAACGGTAAAAAAAAATAACTCCATATAAAAACACCTACGATTAGTTTTAAACTTTACAGAACATTACTAAAGTGACCAAGTACCACCCCCAGATAATGGAGTTGAGCAAAGGAAAACAGGGCCAGGGATCACATTGATTGTTAGGACTGTTTACATGGCTTTGCATACATAGCTCTTTGCAACCCCAAAAAATGTGGTTGGAATAAAAGAATAAACAGTAAGTAACAACCAAATAATTATATAAATATAAATTATAATTCATACAAGTAAGACCCTTGTATAATCACCCTCCAGTTAGGCCTACTTATTAAAATGATAACCATAGGGAGCGCAGTTAGCAACTTTGGTAGAAATTGAGCGCACCAATTTGCTTAAAGTTGTGCTACGCATCACAACGTTTAGTTGTCTTAGATGTTATGTTGGTAATTTTGTTCAAGTTTCAGTTAGTTACATTTTTAGGTTTATTTAGCATACATGGCTTTGCATACATAGCTCTTTGCTGAAAATTGTTGTTCATGTTGTGGAATAAAATTGCAGATCTGTTGGTCTGTTTGGTTTGGTTTGATGTCGAGTCATAATTAATGTTGATATTGTGGTTGGCACACTGACTAACAAGAACATTTAAAATGGCACTTCATATCTAAAAGGTTGCCTACCCCTGTTGTAGGCTATCACTTTAAATAGCTCATTATTTTGAGAGAAAAAAAAGCAAGAATAAAAAAGTCTTTTTTTCTAATAGAATTCCCAACCATATTCCCTGGGTCAGGGGGTCGAGGTGCGATAATGAAGCTGTAAAACAAACGTCTGAACGTTTGAAAGCTTCAGAGAAAAGAAACGTGTGTTGTTTTTCCTTTTAGCGACGAGTCGTTTGGGCCTGAATTTTCACGTGGCGGCCTTGCGATACGCGGAATGAAAGTACGAGTTACGATACTTTCCGAATGTTTTCGTGAGCGGAGTCGCCGTGGTCTGTTGTGATGGATTACTAGTCGGGCCTTCGGCTGAGGGGACGGCAAATAGTTACTTAGTAGTGGGGCTTCTTGGACGTTTTCACGGCTCGTCGGGTGCTTCAGTCAGCAGTCAGTTGGATTCTGAAGAAGCTAATTCCTCCTCAAGCGCCTTCGTGCGGTTGATCTGCCACGCACCTTGCATTTTGGCGACGCATGCGCACTGGCGCACCCTTGACCCGTGTGTGCACCCTTAACCCGGGTGGTGGGGTGGGAGGTCGTCATTTTAATTTCGTTGTGGTTTATTTGGTTCTTGTTTTATTTTACCGTGCCGTGTTGTATGTGTCGTTATTGTTTATAATGTACCTGTCTTGTTGTCAAGTTGTTTAAAAAGAAAAGAAAAAAAGTTGATCACAAAATAAATAAATAATAGGAAGCTTTTGCTGCCCCCTAGTGGAACATGCTAACACCTGCACCGTGCTGGGAGGAGAGGAGCAGACAGGAGGGAAAGAGGGAGAGATAGTGATATGCTGAGTGTATCCTACCGTCTCCGATCAGCACCAGGCTGGACTGGTTCTTGGCCTTCCCGTCCTGCAGCTGGAAGGTGAAGATGCCCTCGTCCGCCACGGTGAGAGACTCCATGATCATCTCTATCACGCCTGTGTTCTTGTCAAAGTTCATCTTGTATTTCTGGAAGGGAACAAGAGTCACAGATACTTTTAGTCTTGTTTAAGTTACCTCAACGACATCACAGACGTACACACAGTGTAAGGTAGACAAATAACTCAATTACATTGGGAAAGATTTACTGAGACTTTGCATTAATAGAGGGTCAGCTTTTCTTTTCTTTTTTTTAAAGTTATTTTTCTGAGTGGGTCCCAATCATATATTTTTCATTTTATTGGACAGATAGTGAAGACAGACAGGAGAGTAGGAGAGGGCATGTCAGCAGGGTATGGGGCCGGATTCGAACCTACGCCGACATGGGCATAATGTGTGCACTGTAGACCGCGGTGCTAGACCACTGGACCACCCCAGGCCACTAGAGGGTGAGCTTTGATGATCAGATGATGACAGTTATAGAGTTAGAGAGTGAGGGACACATAGACACACAGACAACATAAGTGACTGACTCATTCACTCAGTATTCCATAAGCATACATCCTGTGGTATCCTTTTACCACTGCACCTTGTTGTAGTACAATCAGTTATGCACATTCCAACAGTACTCTTCCAATTGCACAGGATTCTTCAAAGTATAGCAAACCAAACTGAACCATCTTGGAGCAAATCTCTCTGTTTCAATTATTTACAAAAATGTAAATGTAAAATGCGTCGCCCTCTAGTGGTTGTGGCCGTAAAAAAACACATAGAGTGTTGATGCCAGGGGACCAGGAACAACGGGAGGTGACATTGTTCAAATAGAATGATTTACAACAGGCTGTGATAGGATAACGTAGTCATTAGCCAACCATGTTATCACATTCCCAGGCTGGGAAGGCACTTGAGCTTTAAATGGAAGTGGAGAATCTTTCAAGGAATAAAATCCTCCATATGAGTTTGTGTGTGTGATTGACACATTGCTAGGTAATTGGGATTTCTATGCTTAGATTAGAGTAAAGCTCAGGACCTTAAGGTTAACCCTACTGAAAGGCAGCAGACTTTCCTTTGAACTTCAGTCAGGCTTCAAAAGATAGATAGCAGCTGGCTCTGTGGTGTATTGTAGTGTACATCCAGGTGTGTGGCTGGGCACAGTGGGCAGGATCGACCAATCAACAATCAATATATACTGTTTCTACAAAAATGCACTCTGGTCATATCTGGTCTGGTCAGAAGTACTGGTTACATAGTGTCATAAGTAGTCCTTTACATTATTGGTCAAGTTAACAATAGAACAGCCATGGGTTGGGTCATTTGACCAAGTGAGTAAACATTTGCTTATACCTTTGCACTCGATAACATTTCAGGACCCTCCTTTCATGACTTTCCCTAGATATGTGCGTTCTACCACCCAGTATCCTTACATTTTCAAAATCACATCAGGATAAGCTAATGTGAAGCTATTTTGCAGTTTTTCTGTGTATGAGGCAGGCCAATTTACAAGGAGGCCAACTAGTGGTCGTTGTGTGTAAATAGCAGCTTCCCATTGTAAAGACTATGGTCATTTGACCCCCGACCACCCACCTTATAGTAGGTAGAAAAGGCGCGTCTGTTCTAGTGTTAAAAGCAGGACTCCTTAGCCTGATTACCCAGAGGGCCTTGTGTATGTCAGTTTCTTTTTTTTTTCCAGATTTTATCCCTTTTTCACCCAATTTGGTATCCAATTCAACCCAACCTAGCATCCAATTATCTAACCCCTGCCTATTGCGTAGGATCCGCCGCACGACCCCGTGGCCGGCAGCCCCAGAGGAGATAGCCAGGCAGACTAGCTGTCTGGCTCCTCGAGCCCGACACCGTTATTCCAGCACCAGACGGGGGCGGTGTTGCGCGACGGATCCTTGTCCGGAAATATTCCTATACCGCCCTCGGGAGCGGCCGCTCAATATGCCGCTCCCTGTGTGTGCCCCGGCCATATCCGGGTCTGGCGAGCTGGGATTCGATCCAAGTTCCCGGTGGGCAGCTTGCACTAGTGGCTAGTGCTTAGACCGCTACACCACCGCGGGGCACGTGTATGTCAGTTTCACACGCCGGGTGAGAGATATGGCCTGCGAGGAGTAGGGATCCAGCCAGATTGATAGGCACACACACACACACACACACACACACACACACACACACACACACGCACACACACACACACAGGCGCGCGCACGCACGCATGCACACACATACACACACACACACACACAATCACACACACACACACACACACACACACACAATACTACTGACTGGCATTTGTTGTATGTGGCACAAGTAACAATAGCATGGCTAAAGTTAGACACAGACACAGCTGAAGCTCTTAGTTATGGTAACAAACCAAGACAACCATTAGTGAAGGTAGAAGGTATATGGCACAAAACAAGACAGTGATTTGTTTAAAAAATAATAATAATCTTGAATTAAATGATTGAAGGTACTGTAAAAGCCAAAGTCATGAGCGCAGCCCCAAAATAATCCTTTCTAAACGTGAATCTACACTGAACGGAGACTTAGGCAGTCATAAACAAAACAAAAATGGACACATCATGTTACAAAAAGTATACAAAATGTTAAAACATTAATGAATTAATATTCAATAGGGCAATCTCTAGTGCTGTATTCCATGACACTTGGAGGGCCTCGGGTTGAAACTGGTCTGAAACTGATGTCAACATGGCCGCCACAGTGGGAGTTTATGCGACACAGAGAACAGGCCTATGAGTGCCCAGATCACGGACAGCAATAACCACAAAACAGCCTCCACTAGCCTGCCCTGGGTTGGGTCTGTTCACTCTGTTGCCCTCTTCTGAGAGTTGAGATAGCCTTCCCCCGGCTCCCGGCTATATATATCGGTACCCCTAGCCATAAAAGGACGTGACTGCGGCTCGGACATTCTGTCAGGGGCCAATATTATTTTTGTTTGTGTGGAAGGCAGCCCTGTCTCTGCTACCTTACCTACCTGCTGCGTCTTCTTTGCCTGGATATCAAGCTTGGTTGGGTTACACCTGGAGTTTGGAGCTTTTGTCCTTTGCATTTTGCAGTCGGTGCCTTTTTTTTGGACTAGGTAAGATATCTCAATGTTCAAAGTTGTGTTGCCTGATGAGATTGCTTGCTGCCTAATAACCCTTACATAATATCACAGAAAGCTGGGATATTTGAGGGGGATTGTTGTTCTTTGAATCGTTTGTTCATTTCGTATTTGTGTACTTTGTGTATCGTGTGCATGTTGATGGTATGTTGCTTTTTTTGCCTTGTGGATTTGTGCCATGCCAGTTCCAGTTTGCATGGAACTGGTTTGGAGCTTCATATTCATCTCAAAATCCTGCCCTACTTTATAAAACAAGTTCACCTGTAGCCCTCTGTCCCTTTCAGTTAGTATATGATTGTTCATTCAAGGATGAAATGTCCAAAAACAAAGGAATTTAGATTTATCAACACATTTCTAGGTCTACCTCTATAATAGTTATATAACCAAAAATATTTGGATTCAATCTGATTAATCAAGTAGGCCCATTTTTACTATTGTTTATCTTATTACGTATCATAAAACTGAGATAACTGAGATGGGCCTATTGGTTATGATACAGAGCGTTCCCGAAGACAACTAAACAACTAAAACTGGCCCAAAAGCTCTGTCCAGTCATAGAGGCAGCCAATCAAGGTCACGTCCTGTCCACGTGTCACGATACAAAGACTAAAACCTATTCGAAATTCACATCAAACAGTCTTATAGCACATACTGTATATCACACAACTAACTTTGCACTTGCTTGCAAATAGTAAAACTGTACACTATGTAAAACAACGACTCCTCAACCGTTCTCAAACACTAGTTAAACCAGACAGGCAGGCGACAACAACAGGACACTCGGACAATCAGGAACTCAGGAGGAAGTCGTACCAGGACCGCCGACCGCCGTGCAGGAGCAGGATGTCGTCCGGGTCCTTACCTTTCTACCAGAAGCACCACCGCCACTACGACCGCGGCTACCGCAGCAAGGAGGTGAACACGGCGCTTAGCCAGTATCAGTCGTCCAGCAGCAGCTATGCGGCACGCAGCACCAGCACAAGCAGGGGGTAAGGACCAGAGAGGAGAGGCCCAGGATGTGGGTCTGGGATGTGGCCCCCCCGTGTGTGTCCATCCTTCCATCCATCCATCCATCCATCCATCCATCCATCTGTCCATCCCTGTCAGAAGATACTGGTGTGGCCCTTTTAACCCCGTCACCATGACAACCATCACTCCCAATATCTCATACTTCTCATAAGTCGCCTTTATCTCATACACCTTCTTCTTCACCCCCTCTGACCTCTGACCCTTGTTTCTGCTTGGGAATCCCCCCCTCACCCGCCTCCTCCCCATTGGTCGTTGGTTCTTGTCAGTTTTACCATCCTTTTTCCTTTTCCTCACTGACTCTCCTTCCTTCCTTCCTCTCATCCGCCGCGCGTCCACACCTGCGGACGGTGTGATGGTGTTCCTCCTCCACTTCTTAACTTTAACCTTCTCCAGCAGTCTATCTCTTTACTATAAAACACACATAAAAAAAAAAAAAGATCATAATCATAACGTCTGTGAATCCTGGATGTTCTGTGAAGTTCTACGCATGTGGAGGCATGTGAATTGCTGCCCTGTTTTGCTTTTATGTCGAAGCCTCTTTTTCCCATTTCACACAACCCTCTCCTAGGTCGCACTTTGGTTGAGTTTAGTAGAGATACAGATCATAATATGATCCATACGCTGAAATTGACTATACTGTTGTCACTGTGGTGACTCTTTAACCAGGCTGGTGATTGGCTGAAGGATTCCTGTTACGTAATGCTATGTTAAGACATACCCTATGGACTGGAATAGCATCCTGACTAGCACATACCATACCTCAGGGAATGTGTTGCAGCAGTGTTGCAGGTCATCTGCTGTGCCAGAATACTCAACGATGGCTTTATCGGTTTCTTGTCTTAGTTTTTTGTTAAACAAAACTGGTGCACTCTCCAGAGCTGTGCTGATTAAGACCAGGCCTACAGTAATACTGTATCCTACAGAAGGACCATTGATTGGGCTGTCAGTGTTGACTTGAATGGTTTTGTTTACTTTTTGTTGAAGTGTCTCTCGAAACGTATTTATTAACTGGCCTCTACTAGAGAGGTGTACTTCCTCAGGGTCTGAGTGATTGTTTTACCCTGGCTCTGAGTGATCGGTCAGTGATTTTGTCCCTCCGTGGTTTGTCTGGACCTGTTCAGTGCAGTAGATCGGCTGGCTTTGAACTTCTTTGAATCGCAGCATTTGTGGATGAAAACGAGGAGTACTGTACATCTTTATAGTATTCAATATTCCGACAGTCAACCATACAACAGTGGTTGTGGTGAAAGTGAATGATGTGGGCGTTGAAATGAATGTTTAATCTTTCTCTTTCAGAGCACCTGGCTGCTCTTTAAATACACCGGCCTTGGCGGTCTGCACAGGGGGGGTTAGAGGGCCTCTGGTCCACTAGCAGCCTCAGATCTGGGCCTTTATGGCTGCTCACAGGGGGTGCAGGAAGCTTAACCAGGGGCCGGTTGTATAAAGATAGATTAAGACTGGTCTAAGCGTTAGACTAGTCTTATAGTCTCAGGTTAGACCAGTCTAATTAAGACTGCCTGTTGCATAAAAAATAAGACTGACTTATTTTGAGGTTAGAATGTTAGCCACTTTCCCCCCTGGCTTTCCTGGGATCAGGGATAGCGACATTAGTAAAAAAACACAACCCAGGGCGTAGAATTATATATGATGCATTCTTAATAGAATTATGTATTATCCATATTAATTGTATATTATGTATATTGGCGAGACAGAAGGTGCATAGTGGGTGATGTTATTTTCTCAGGCAATACGACACGAATGTCATTTAATTACAACGGGAGAATGTCAGTGTTCCTTTCTCTTCAGGCTCGCCCAGTCTGTGTTTCCTATAGCGCAAAAACATACAGACAGTTGTGTAGGAGACATACCACTGTTATTGTGCATACAATGGTGCAGACAAAGCTATTGTCCCATTGGCAATACCGATAGAATGCATTTGCCATGACTGGAATGAAGTGTTCCTCATCTCAATCCATCTAGATCTGTTTTCCTAACCTCGATGACAATGTCATTCTTAGGGGTCATCGGGGGGGAGTTTAGGGCAGAGGAGTTCTGAGCTTGATAGATCTGTTGTTCTGTTCCACACTCTCGTCATCTCTCACCCTTTCTATCCACATGAACAGGCACTGTGTGTGGGGGGGCAGGGTTAGGGTCCCTCCTTCCCCCCCCTCTTGACCCTCTGTCCAATGTCCACCCCCTTCTTGCCAGCCCCCCTGCCCATCCCCACACTCTATACTCCAACCACCTACGGTTACCATATGCTCTGTCACCCTGATCCCAAAGTAATTGACTAGGAGAAGGTCTAGATGACTTCCCTCAGGACAGTTGTGGCGCAGGAGCTAGAACCGCCGTCTAATGATCGCAAGGTTGGCAGATCGGCGGTTTGAGCCCCGGCTGGCCACATGTCGAAGTGTCCTTGGGCAAGACACTGAACCCCAAATTGCTCCCAGTGAGCGGGCCGGCCGGCGCCTTGCATGGTAGCTTGCCGCCATTGGTGTGTGAATGTGTGGGTGAATGGGTGAATGAGAGGCCGTTGTAAAGCGCTTTGGATAAAGGCGCTATATAAGTGCAGTCCATTTACCATTCCCTGTGGAGACGCTGTCTTACACTATAGACAAAGGACCTCTGGGGAGAGGCACAGCAGGGTCTAGTGATCTCTGCACGTCCTCATGTCGTGACCGGCTTTATGAGTCGTCAGTCGTGTCTGTAGGAAACTATCAGCGGTCTGTCTCTCACAGCTTTTAGGAGACACTGGAGATACTTTATTGTCATCTTCCCTGACCCTGATATTCCAACCTCCATCCCTTCCTCCATTCTCAAGGGTCTATTTTAGAGGGTGTGCATATCGAAGCAGACATACCATTGTTGTAAGTAGATGATAATGCCAGGGCTATCTAGCGCTCGATGAGTCATACGTTGTATAATATTGTAGCCTATATGCAGAGCAGTACATGTGAGGTATACGATTATTTTACGTACACGTGAGTGTGGATTTGATAATGGTTGTTATTTTTTTGTGCGATAGTGTTTCCTATGTGGTCTTTGAACTGAGAAGAAGCTGTCTGTCTTTTTGGAAGGAGGATGTCTTATATTCCCTCACTTCCTTTACTGTGACCATATTTGATGTCATTTTAATCTCTTAAGGGACCCATGGGGGTCTTCCTTATCTAGCCTTGGTCTCGTCCCTGTCACTCAAAGTGTAGTTTTGAGAGGTTTGTAAGAAACCACCTAAACCACCTAAACCACCCTTAACCTACCATTAATATTCCCTTAATCACTATTCACCCCCTTGAGATAATAGCCATAATACACAATACCATGATGTGTTGTTATTATTATTACCCTGTGTTAGGTTTGACACTGTTTCAGGTTGACAGACATGTCCTATGTATCCTAAGACTTAGAACGTCTTCCTACTCTGGCCTGGAGGAGTGCAGAGAAAGTCCGTTACTCAAGCGAGCCAAACCCACCTACCTGGCTATGGATAAAGAGAACCAGATCATCGGATATGTAGTGCCCATCTTCAGGGGCAGGTAACAACAACAGCAACAACCTCTGCACCTTTGTCGTGTGGGGAAAATACAGGAAATACTACTTAGAACTCAGAACATAGAACTTTAGAACTCAGAACTTAGAACTTAGAACATTTGAGTAGAGAATTAAGTGGCTTTTTATTTGACATTGACTCCCCCATCCCGTCACTCCCACCCCCTTCCTTCTCTGGCTGTGCCCCCCCCCCATCCCATCCTAGTCAGGAGTTTGCCAGTGGGTTTTCAGACACGGAGGAGGCGCGGGTGAAGGAGAGCGCTGGGTACATAGCCCGGAGAAATCTGTTCTCCAGCGGGATGGAGATGGAGAGAACTGAGAGGAAGGAATCGATGCGCGGGACTGCCGAGCGCATCTCCCTGACTAAGAGGGTTAGTTCAGGAGTCCTTACCTTTGTGACGTCATAGAGGGTTTTTTATCCTGAGTGAGAATCTTTGCCGTTGTGATGTCATAGAGGGGTTTTATCCTGAGTGAGAATCTTTGCCGTTGTGACGTCATAGAGGGGTTTTTATCCTGAGTGAGAATCTTTGCCTTTGTGACATCATAGAGGGGTTTTTATCCTGAGTGAAGACTTGGTACACACATAAAGATAATCTGGCCGATTTTAGCCCGATTTCCCCCCTTCCGACCAAGGACAGCAAAACGCCCGATTATCGGATGGCTCTAAAGATTATCCTACAAGATTATCCTGTGGTGTGAGGAGTGTTAAGAGTCAATTTCTCCCGACAATCTTTCAATATTTACGATCGAAAGTCCTCTTGTGTGTGGGCGAAATTGACCACTCCCGAGTCCGATTGTGACGTGGAATGGAATGTAGCCAATCAAGAAGCGAGCTGACTGACGCGTCTTCTTCTTTTCGTTCTTCTGAACATTATTTGCCCTGTCGCACATGGCTGCCTCGTACAGGTCAGTCAGGGTACTACTACCCTGATCACGCGAGATTTCGGGCTTGGGGGACGAGACTCGAGACTGTCGTAGGACAGATCTTTATGTATGTGGTGTGCTGTATTGGGAATATCGGAGCACACCACACACAATACGATCAAAACTGTTCAATCCATGATTTTTTATCTTCATGTGTGGGGTCTCTCTCAGATAAAAAATCTTTAGAAAATCTTTATGTGTGTACCAGGCTTAAGAATCTTTGTCTTTGTGACATCATAGAGGAGTATAATTGTCCTGAGAAGGAGCCTTCACCTTTGTGACATCAGAAAGGGGGGGGGGGCTTGCTCTCCTTTGTGACACCATAGACGATAAAGTATTTTATTTTATATAGCACTTTTCTCAGAACTCAAAGACACTACATGTCATGGAGAATAGATAGATACATTGGGCTACTGACTGTTACATCATAGAGGCCTATTTTTCTACAGTGACATCATAGGGAAGAATCGATTCCAAAATCAACAAAACCGAAGAGAACAATCACTATTAGTGCCAGCATTGATGATAATACTCAAATTAAGAAACGTATTAGCAAAAGTTCATAAGAAAACAACACATGGTCACTACACAGTACACACCAATATGTATGTCCTAGGTTTCCATTCTACTCCTCTACTCCTCTCCTCCCCCGGGGGAGGGTATTTGTGTCGGTCATTGACGTGATTCCCATTCATGCAGGATCATAAACGTCGAGGTGACCGTTGAGGTTGAGCATACAGAACACTGTCTCTGCTCTCCCCACTCAGCCTCTCAGCCACACTCCTAACCCAGCCCCCGGGTGAAACATTCCCAAGCAGATCCTGTTTCTTAAGACACAGAAGCTCATGTCAAGGATCATGTGTTAAGGGTTATTGGATACAAAAGTAGATGCTTATGCCCAGAGTGAACCACAGAACATAAATCAGCGTCTCAAACTCTTTGCGACTGTGAGACAGACACATGCTATGAACAGAAAAGTGCATAGAGCGAATGCCTTGTAAATGCCTTGTCTTTTGCTTGAAAGCTGCGTTGTGAATTCTCTATAGGGGAATGCTTTGAACGTTGTTTCCAAGGGGTCTGGATGTGTGTGTTTTATAGGAAACACGCTATGAATGCTCTTTACGAAGGCTCTATGCGTTATGAATACGCAAAGTAAAGCACATTGTATTGCATTTGTGTGTGAAATAATGCATTCGTTTGTTATTATGTTATGTGTAAATCGAGTTTGATTTGATTTGAATGTGTGCCTTGTGATGCCTTATGATGAGAGAGCCGCCGCTGTCCCTCAGATCCATGACCAAGAGGAGTACCACAAGCGCATGAACACGGACAGCCTGATGCACCCCCCAGAGTTTGTGATCAAGCCGCGGTCCCACACCGTGTGGGAGAAGCAGTGTGTCCGCCTCCACTGCACCGTCTCCGGCTGGCCCGACCCCCGGGTCGTCTGGTGAGTACCGGACACACACACACACACATGTACACACACACACACACACACACACACACACACGCAGACGTGCGCAAACGCACACGCAAACGCTCACATGTCACTGAAGGAGACACACGGAAACGCGCACACACACACACACACACACGCGCACATCCATACGCACACATGCACATGCACACACGCACACGCACATGCACACACACACACACACACACACACACACGTACACACATGCACACACACATACACATGCACATACGCACACGCACACGCACACACACACACACACACACACACACACACACACACACACACACACACACACACACACACAGTCAGATGCCCCAACATCACCCTGGATCCACCATGCAGGACCAGTTAGTCACCAACATCACAGTTCATTCTTCTACAGTAGTTTCTCTATCATTCCTTTCCTCCTGATGCCATTGCGCTGCATTGCCACACTGTATTATTCTCCCCATAGTGATCCGCAACGCCCCCACCCTGGACTCCTTCAAACCAGCCCTCAAAACCCATCTGTTCACCAAGGCCTTTGGCCCCTAATCACTGTTTCTGTTTTGTTTTGTTTGTTTTCTGTTTTGTCTGTCTGACCATTTCCTTTAGAATTGTAAAGCGTCCATGGGTTTTATG
>NC_137683.1:27944460-28054460 GCF_963989245.1 Nansenia antarctica | reverse complement strand
TCTGGAATACCTTGCTAGCCGACTGTATATAGACAGACGTGGGTTTACTGGAGGTTTCCTGGCACGGTCCTATCTCAAGTTGTCATCTGTGTGACACATTAGGTCACTGATACTGATATGTTCCTCTCAGTTGTCTGAGACCCCCCTCAGTGCTGACAGGGACAGCACATAGAAATATAATATTATCACCCTGACAGGAACTGTTGATGAGGTGTGTAACATATTATAACATATTGGGGCGATGATTCCTATAATTTGTAATGCTAACATCTATAACATATGTACATCTGCCTAATCTGTTCACTGCAGTAAAGTAGATGTGATGATGCTGTCCATTCCAAACCTTCTCTCTCTCTCTCTCTCTCTCTCTCTCTCTCTCTCTCTCTCTCTCTCTCATCCACCCCTCCCCCCCTCTCTCTCTCTCTCTCTCTCACCCCCACCCCTCTCTCCCTCTCTCTCTCTCTCACCCCCACCCCTCTCTCTCTCTCTCTCTTTCACCCCCACCCCTCTCTCTCTCTCTCACCCCCACCCCTCTCTCTCTCTCTCTCTCTCTCTCTCACCCCCACCCCTCTCTCTCTCTCTCTCTCTCTCTCTCTCACCCCCACCCCTCTCTCTCTCTCTCACCCCCACCCCTCTCTCTCTCTCACCCCCACCCCTCTCTCTCTCTCTCTCTCACCCCCACCCCTCTCTCTCTCTCTCTCTCACCCCCACCCCTCTCTCTCTCTCTCTCACCCCCACCCCTCTCTCTCTCTCTCTCTCTCACCCCCACCCCTCTCTCTCTCTCTCACCCCCACCCCTCTCTCTCTCTCTCTCACCCCCACCCCTCTCTCTCTCTCTCTCTCTCTCACCCCCACCCCTCTCTCTCTCTCTCTCTCACCCCCACCCCTCCCTCTCTCTCTCTCTCTCTCTCCCCCCCCCTACCTCTCTCTCTCTCTCTCTCCCCATATCAGATGTTCTCCTGGCTCCCTCTAAATGGGCCCACATGCACTGGAGTGGTGACAGGGCCACCCTGACCCTCACACACCTGAACAAGGAGGATGAGGGTCTCTACACCCTCCGCATCACCACCAAGTCTGGCTACGAGACCTACGCAGCATACGTCTTCGTCAGAGGTGGGCGTGCCGATCTGACGGGTTTCACTGTGTATTTATTGACTAATTAGATGACTTAACACTAGAACAGCTGTGCCTCTCTCTCTCTCTCTCTCTCTGTTTCCACGGCCATGGCCGTCATGTTGTGTGTGGCATGTGATCAACAGTTGATCAAGGTCAAAGTCACACGCTCACACCTCCTCTGACACCAGATAACAGTGTAGTCATGGCCTGTGTGTGTGTGTGTGTGTGTGTGTGTGTGTGTGTGCGTGTGTGTATGTGTGTGTTTCTGCGTGCATGCGTGCGTTCGTGTGATGGAGTTAAGCCATTGCGGTCTCTGGTGAATTCCCTCCACACACACACACATGTCTAATTATGACACAGATAATCAACTCCTGTCCCACTCACTCCCTGACATGGTTTCATATAACGTGGAAAACATTTTCCATGCTGCAGCCAAAGTCTTCATATGTTTGCGGGGGTTAGTCAGGACAAAAGGGACCTGACCTTTTCTTTGTTATGTTATTCATACTCGTAGTCTGTGGGCATGATCAAAATAGGTCCTGCTCCGTCCATCCATGGTTCAGGGTCGCACGGCGAAGGAAAGGCCAGGTACAGTGGCTCAGCCAACGTATGCTAAGACACCGGGATAGCTAGCAGTCCAAGGCTATTCTCAGTGAGCTTCAAGTATGGAATGGGTTTTGGCTGTGAACAGAGAAGGGTAATGTAGGTCCTATTCTAGGAGAGACAATGGAGAAAGTTTGAGTTGTTGAGTTTCCTTATAAGTTGTTGAGTTTCCACAGAGCCTCTCTCTTTCTCTCTCTCTCCCTCTCTCTCTCTCTCTCTGTCACAGACACACACACACACAGGGAGCAGGACCACACACACACAAACACACACACACACACACACTGTACATATACATACACTGTACATATACATACGCTGTACATACAGTGTACCTCTCTCTCTCTCTGTTGAGTTTCCTTATAAGCCACAGAGCCTCTCTCTCTCTCCCTATAGTATCTCTCTCTGTCTCTGTCTCTGTCTCTGTCTCTCTCTCTCACACACACACACACACACACACACACACACACTGTACATATACACACACTGTACATACAGTGTGACATACAGTGCTCATGACACTGCGCTCATGTTTGTTTTTAAGCAACCTCTCTGCTGCAACAAACTTTATCTTCAAATTGTGTTCTGTCTCTTTAAGACTCACCTCTCTTATCCCCTTTCACTCAGGGGGCACGCTGAGGCTAATTCTGTCCCGTCCCCCCTCCCTGCCCAAGGCTGCTCTGGGGGGGTTGTGTTTAACTTAAAGACCAGGAGCATTCCTGCCTCTCAGCCTCGGAGCCACTGAGTTCAGCACAGTACACAATCCACCTCCAAACAACTAGACACAAAACATTTACATTTACATTTTTGGCATTTAGCAGACGCCTTATTCCAAAGCGACTTACAATCAATACATTTGAATACTAAGCATGTGAATCAGCAGTCCACCATTCGTTGCAGGAAGAGTACTCTAGCTCGGGCCGGGGGCCACTGATAGAAGGAAAAACCTTCTCCCTATTATCGCCTATACTACTGTATTATACCACACACCGTTTTTTATTAGAATTGTATTATTTCTAGATAGTACTGTAGGTCATTGTGTTTGTGAAAGAGAGAGAGGGGGAGACAGAGAGACAGAGAGAGAGAAGGAGAGAGAGAGAGAGAGAGAGAGAGAGAGAGAGAGAAGGAGAGAGAGAGAAGGAGAGAGAGAGAGAGAGAGAGAAGGAGAGAGAGAGAGAGAGAGCAAAAGTAGAAAGTCTTTGCATTGTGCAGGAGTACACTGCAAAAAGTCAGCTCTCAAAAACAAGGGGAAAAAGCAGGGGTAAAATAGGGGAAATATTACTTAAAATAAGCAAAATTATCTGCCAACAGAACAGGGAAATTTCAGTTGCCAAGATTTTTTAAAACAAGTAAAGGATATCTTAAAACTAGTGCAATCAGACAAAAAACAAGCCTATATTGCCTTAATTTAAGATATATCATCTTACTTAGATTTACTTTTTGCAGAGTATATCCAGTAGGTAATGTGTGTTTTCCCGTGTTGTCAGATTCTGATGGGGAGGTGGAGGGAGCCCCCGGCGCCCCCCTGGACGTACACTGCCAGGACGCCAACAAGGATTACGTCATCGTGACCTGGAAGCAGCCGGCCATCGACCGCGGCAGCTCCATCCTGGGATACTTCGTAGACAGGTCAGTCCCACCATCACTATATATATATATATATATATATATAACATGTCTGTCCCACCCTAGGAGTGTCCCTTAGTAGTGTCATTGGAGAGAAATCATTTACGCTTATCATGGCAGCCCAGCTGGATAATAGTAATTCCAGCAGTGATCTGGGGTGGTCCAGTGGTCTAGCACCACAGTCTACAGTGCACACATGTGTCCATGTCGGCATGGGTTTTAAAAATAAATAAATCTAAATATGAGTGGGACTGCCCCACTCAGAAAAAATAACTTTAAAAAAATAAATAATAATATTACTTCCCAGTAGCCTACTGCCTAATACCTCCATTCACTTCGCTGACAGCAGCATGAAAGTACCTGAAAGGAGTTCTGTGTTATTGAACGGGGGAGGACGTCACTCATTGGTGCTCCGCTCTCTCTCTTCTTGTGTTGTGTGTGTAGGTGTGAGGTCGGCACCACCCACTGGAGCCAGTGTAACGACACCCCGGTGAAGTTCGCCCGTTTCCCCGTGACGGGCCTGGTGGAGGGGCGGTCCTACACGTTCCGCGTGCGCGCCGTCAACAAGTCCGGCATGAGCCGCGCCTCCCGCTCCTCCGAGGCCGTGGCCGCCATGGACCCCGCCGACCGCGCCCGCATGAGAGGTGACACTGGCACTGTGAACAACACGCATGTGTGGGGCAGTGGTGTTCTAGTGGATCATAATCAGAATCAGAATCAGAAGACTTTTATTGCCATGACATGTAAACATGTTAGGAATTTGGATAGTCAGTTGGACTAGTGGTCAGAAGGTTGTGAGTTTAAATCCTGCCTGAAACGCCACCATTAGTGTGCCCTTAAATACTCTGTTACCCTCAGTTACTCCAGGGGGAATGTTCCTCTAATTGGTAAATGGTTTCGGATTAAAAAGGGCCTGCTAAATGGCAAATTCTATTCTATCCTAGTAATCCAGTATGTCTGTGCTGTCTGGTAACAGAGCCTTTCCTCCTCCCCTGGTTCCTAGGTACCTCTGCTCCCTGGACCGGCCAGATCATCGTCACTGAGGAGGAGCCCGTAGGTGTGTAGAACAGCTCATAAATCCATACAAACATGTATTAATAGTGGTTAATCGTGCCTGTAGCTTACCTTGAGGTATTTGGTAGAGAACGCTAACATCTAAACCCATTGATGGTTCATGTTTGGACGTTTCCAGAGGGTGTGGTTCCTGGTCAGCCCCGTGAGCTGGAGGTCACTGAGGCGACTAAGAACTACGTGGTGCTGAGCTGGATGCCCCCCGGAGAGAGAGGCCACGAGGGGATCATGTACTACGTGGAGAAGGTGACACAAACATTGCAATAATATTGGTATATTATTGGTAAATTGGTAATATTATTACATCACTTGCAAGTGCATTCATCTTATCAGCATTACCAACATGGTCCATATCGTTAGCCTCATAGCAAGTCATATTTCTTCCAAATTGAGATATCTGCCTGACTCTACTCTCCTAACACTGCTGATTCACTGTGCGTTATTGCCTCTATGACGTCAGCCTATCAGAATGCTTGCTACATTCCAAAATCACTATCTGCCCAAGTCATCTCTTTGACTTAGGTGTTTTTGACACTACATACAAAGATGGCTCGGCTGACCACAAGAGAAGCATGACTTCATTATGCTATGAGGCTAACGATATTACAACTCGTCTCATAGCAGTCACTCTACCAAGCTAATGGCATGTAAATGAGTCCGTCTTTTTCAGTTGCAAGCATTTTGTACACAGCACACAACAGCGCCACTGTTTATGTTGCTTCTTTTATCTTCGTCCCGGGGTAATTCTCTGAAAAGTAAACTTTCACCCGTCGACCCAGATGGGACTTGAACCCACAATCCCCAGCTCCGGAGGCTGGTGCCTTATCCATTAGGCCACTGGGCCTCCTCTATAAGCCTGCGTTTATATAGGGGTCTATACTAACAGTCATACAACATGGGCTTTAGAGCAGTGGTTCTCAAACCTCTCCTCGGGGACCCCTAGCCGCTCCACATATATGATCTGTTCCACCACCAGCACACCTGATTCAACTAATCAAATACAAAGTATGATTTGTACATGATAAGTTGAATCAGGTGTGCTGGTAGTAGAACAGATCAAATATGTGGAGTGGCTGGGGGTCCCTGAAGAGAGGTTTGAGAACCACTGCTTCAGAGGATTTGGAGCCCTACTAACTGTCTGTGTTGTGTCTCAGTGCGTGTCAGAGGATTTGAGCCCTACTCTAACTCTCTCTGTGTTGTGTCTCAGTGTGTGTCAGGCACAGACACCTGGCAGAGGGTGAACACAGAGATCCCAGTCAAGTCTCCTCGCTTCGCCCTGTTCGACCTGGCCGAGGGGAAGTCGTACAGCTTCCGCGTGCGCTGCTGCAACTCGGCCGGCGTCGGGGAGCCCTCGGACCCCACCGAGGCCACCACCGTCGGGGATAAGCTGGGTGAGAGGGAGTCACACACCTCTGACCCGTGTGAACGACACATGAATGTTCTTTCCTTTGTGTCCCGCTAACCTGGTCTCTCTTAAGCTTCCAGGAGTGACTTCTCAGTTATTATGATAAAAATGTATGGTTATGATGGATTATGATAAAAAAAAAATGTTTAAGTGATTTTAACTAACTGACACTGGCACTTAATCATTCCAAATAACATACAAATTACATGTTTTCATGTGAACCTGTTTTTTTCTGGTTAATATTTTTTATTGAATTTCACATAAAGACATGTACACAACAGGACATCAGAACAACTAGTGTCCGTGGGGACGGTTATTGTCCCAGATAAGAGTAGAAACTAGTTTTGGACTTCCCTATATGCAGTACATCGTCCATAAACAATAACAGAGCATGATGTTAACCTGTTTTTAAGGCGGAATGACGTCTTTAGTTCTTACTTTTTTTCATGTTGCATCCTACTTTAAATGTTTTGGGGGGGTTATGATAAGAAAAACAGACACGTTTGTGATCTTTACTAACTGATATGCACTTAATCGTTCCAAATAACATACTAACATACGTTTTCATGTGAACTTGTTTTTTTCTGGTTAATATTTTCTATTGAATTTCACATAGAGACATGTACACAACAGGACGTCAGAACAACTAGTGTCCGTGGGGACGGTTATTGTCCCAGATAAGAGTAGAAATATAGTATAAATAGTTTTGGACTTCCCTATATGCAGTACATCATCCATAAACAGTAACAGAGCATGATGTTAACCTGTTTTTAAGGAGGAATGACGTTTTTAGTTATTACTTTTTTTCATGTCGCATCCTACTTTAAAGATTTTTGGGGGGGGTTATGATAAAAACTGACAAGTTTAAGTGATCTTTACTAACTGACACTGGCACTTAATCATTCAAAATAACATACAACTACACTTTTATTTTATTTTATTAACTTAACCTTTATTTAACCAGGTAAGACAATTAAGAACAGATGTATATTTACAATGCCGACGTGGAACCTGTTTTCATGTGAAGCTGTTTTTGATTAAAAAAGAAAATCCTCCTTGTCCCCCAGACATCCCGTCCGCCCCGGGCCGTGTGGTCCCCACCAGGAACACGGACACGTCCGTGGTGGTGTCCTGGGAGGCGTCCCGCGAGGCCAAGGAGCTGACGGGGTACTACATCGAGGCCAGCGTGGTCGGCAGCGGCGTGTTCGAGCCCTGCAACAACAAGCCTGTGAAGTGCACCAGGTAGAACCATCTCTCCTCACTTCTCACTGACTGTTAAACAGATACTGCCCCTGTATGGACAACATGTGTATGACGCCTAAACGGACGGCTGTGGCGCAGGAGGTAGAGCCGGCGTCTAATGATCGCAAGGTTGGCAGATCGGCGGTTCGAGCCCTGGCTGGCCACATGTCGAAGTGTCCTTGGGCAAGACACTGAACCCCAAATTTGTCCCAATGAGCGGGCCGGCGCCTTGCATGGTAGCTTGCCGCCATTGGTGTGTAAATGGGTGAATGAGAGGCCGTTGTAAAGTGCTTTGGAATAAGGCGCTATAAGTCAGTCCATTTAAATGGTTAGCAGTGTACATTGGTCCTCTGTGGCTCGGTTGGTAGAGCATAGTGCTAACAACGCTTAGGTTGTGGGCTCGATTCCTGCTGGGACCATGTACACTGAAATGTACTGTGTATATACCGTACCTTGAATTAGCTGTCATGGTTGATGGTGAGGAGTTTCTTTTACTCAAGAGGGGTTTGCATGTTCCGTTTGTTGTGTGTGTGTGTGTGTGTGTGTGTGTGTGTGTGTGTGTGTGTGTGTGTGTGTGTGTGACAGGTTCATCTGCCACGGCCTGATGACAGGAGACAGCTACGTGTTCAGAGTGAAGGCCGTGAACGCCGCCGGGCTCAGCGAGTGTTGTCCGGAGTCTGAGGCCATAGAGGTGAAGGCTGCTATTGGTGAGTATGAGAGAGGAGGGTGTCAGGAGGGTGTCAGGAGGGTGTCAGGAGGGCGTCAGGGGGGTGTCAGGAGGGTGTCAGGAGGGCGTCAGGAGGGTGTCAGGAGGGTGTCAGGAGGGCGTCAGGAGGGTGTCAGGAGGGCGTCAGGGGGGTGTCAGGGTACAGGAGGAGAGTATGAGAGAGGGAGGGTGTCAGGGTACAGGAGGATAGCCTCAAACCTCTCCTCGGGGACCCCCAGCCGCTCCACATATCTGATCTGTTCCACCACCTGCACACCTGATTCAACTAATCAAGTACAAATCATAATTGCTTGCTGGTGGTGGAACAGATCAAATATGTGGAGCGGTGGCTGGGGGTCCCAGAGGAGAGGTTTGAGAACCACTGGCATAGAAGACTCTTTATTTGGTCATGTTTAGGGCCACATCTGACAAGTAATTTTTGTAATGTTTTGGATGTTTGAGATGTTTTTGTGTTGATTCAGTCAATTGTGGCCTAATCTAGGTGTAGGAGTCATTTCTGGCAGAGCGATCAGGGATGTTTAGCTCCAATAATGTGTGAGAACTGTGAATAGCCTGTAACCTGAATCATTTAATGACAGAACTATGCAGGTTTATGATCTTATATTATGTTATGTATCATTGTTGTATATCATTTTCTATTTCTGTCTATGGAGATGTCTTCAGTTCTGTGTACTATCAGCATTTTCGGCTCCTTCCACGTGTTGTCCCATGGTACCACTCTGTCACCCGTCACGGTCATCTGCACTGTAGTAACTGTTCAAGCCCCCCACCCTGTCCAGTCACTCCTCCTATCCCCCCCCCCCCTTCCCCAGCACTGTCTGAGGCAGGGTCAGGACTTGTAGACTTCCTCTAAATTGGGTCAGTGGTGATCCAACTCATTGGTTGTTACAAACCAGCCCACCTCGCGTTCCTCGTTCCTCTGTCACTCCCCCCACAACCCCCATCCCCCCTCCACCTGACATGGTCACCAGACGTGTCGGCCTCCCCCCACCTGCTGTTAAAGGTACCCCCCCACCACCACCACCACCTCCACCACCTCCACCACCTCCACCACCCTACCAGTACCCCTGATCTGCACTGTGAGTCTCCCTATAACATCCTTCTCATCTGGGTATACTGACCTGACAGTGGTCTTGCTCTGGGCGTTAGCTACTAGCTATTAGCTACTTCGATTAGCTTCTCAATGCAGTACTAGCCCATCACTATACCCTTACAAGCTAGTGGTACGAAGCTCATACTGTATATTAGTTTAGTCCTGACAGGAAGAATCGATTATAATTGTTATGTGTCCAGAGGCATAAACTGTGCACTGCATATTCATTTATTCTGAGTCAGAGGGATTCATTATGAATTTATTCATGGATGTTGAGAGTATAGTAGTATAGTTTTTAGCATAGCATTTAAGAGTAATATATAGTATATTTAGTGCATTTAATCTGAGTTATGAAATATGTGAGCCTAATACATAGTCTTGAGGGTCATTACAAGATTAATTAAACATGAATTAGTTGGAAATGGATTAGAATGCAAAACACATTATTCCACTGTAGCTCAGGTTGCCCGGAAATATCTGAAAACAGGTCGCATTTCCACTGCTCTTAACATCTGTGTCTGCATGTGTCTCCTCCTCCGTCCTGCACGCCTGGCAACAGCTGACCCCACAATGTCTGTCTGCAGTGTGACCAAGCAGGCGTTAGTCGCTGTGAGACTTCACTCAGCCACTGGCCAGCTCTGCTGAGCAGCATGAGTACATAGCACACTTAGTAACAATGTTAATGGATTTCTACCCTCACTCTTCACCGGCCATTACTGACAGGAAGCTTATCTAGGAAGCTATTCTGGGCTATTAGCTTTTAGCTAAAATTAGCTATGAAAATTAGCTAGTAGCTATATAGCTATTCAAGCTATCCAGACCAATTAGTATCCTGCGATATTATACAATCGAAGGTTAGCATAACACACGCACAGCATATCTTAGACACTGTGAACTAAAGAAAAAACGCAATATCATTTCACATAGGATATAGAATATCATAATATGTATATTTATCGCAATAAAGCTCAGTCATATATATGGCTAGTATCTCAGTGACGCGCAACGTGAGAACATTCACATTATCCACTTACGGTCTGTAGTCCATGTAGCTCATGTTAATGAAATCCACTGGCATTATTATTAAAGTATAGTGTGGTTTTTTTCACGAAAGATTGGCGCAAAGCCTGCACACACTTGCTTCCTTTTCACACGCTTGTGCTCTCTCTCTTTAACCCTCTTTAACGGCCTCTTGGTCTCTCTTTAACCCTTCTCTAACTGCCTCTTGCCTCCTCACCTCAGATGTCAATTGTTGGCCATCTTGTCTTCATTTCACACTCTTTGTCAGATGAAGACATTGTATTGTATTTGATATGTTATGCTGTTAAGGTTTTCTCTCTCTCTCTCTCTCTCTCTCTCTCTCTCTCTGTCTCTCTCTCTCTCTCTCTCTCTCTCTGTTTTCTCTTTTCTCTTACTCATTGAATGTTCTGACTGAGATTTGTGTGAAAAAGGTGCCATTTTGTGTGATTGTGTTTTTCTCTGTTTGAACTATGTAAAATGGCCTTTTTCTGCTTTTCTCTCGCTAACTCCTGTAGGGGGCGGTATTCCGTATGGTGTGTTGCCGGAGATGGGGCCGAGATGGGGGGGTAACGCGGGCGGACTAACCGAGCACAGGCCACACTGGGCGGGCACGCATGCGGCCGTCCAGTCCCCCCCTGACACAATGCTAAAGCTCAATGCTCAGACCGACTATACGCCTGGCGGCGCAGGGGCCAGGGCCAGGGCCGGAGGGGCAGGAGCCTCTGAGCCGATGCCCACAGGCAGTAGAGGCAAGGGGGGCAAGAGAGGCAGTGTGACCTGGGCCCCAGACCTGCTGGTCACAGATTCAGTCAAAGACTCGATGAGAGATGATTTGTTCTCAGACTCAGACCTGGTCTCAGATTCAGGCGTAGGCCCTGGTAAATGCTCTGTCCCGGTCAAGGACCAGGCTGTGTTGGCAGTAAGTAAGTCCTCTGTAGATGGTTCTGCCCAACGGGGGAGAGAGAGGCCCGGCGGCACAGACTCAGCAGGTGAGCACTCGGTCAGGGACGGAAATACAACTCAACCTCTCTTGATCTTATTCTTTGCCCTCAGGAAATGTCTACTTTTTTTTAAACATTGACCAATCAGAATTGTTTTCTTTTTTTTCTTTTTTAAACATTGACCTATCAGAATTGGGGTTTTTTTGTTATGTGTTTTTAACATTGACCTATCAGAATTGTTTTCTTTTTTTTCTTTTTTAAACATTGACCTATCAGAATTGTTCTCTTTTTGTTCTTTTTTAAACATTGACCTATCAGAATTGTTCTCTTTTTGTTCTTTTTTAAACATTGACCTATCAGAATTGTTTTTTTTTTGTTATGTGTTTTTAACATTGACCTATCAGAATTGTTTTCTTTTTTTTCTTTTTTAAACATTGACCTATCAGAATTGTTCTCTTTTTGTTCTTTTTTAAACATTGACCTATCAGAATTGTTCTCTTTTTGTTCTTTTTTAAACATTGACCTATCAGAATTGTTTTTTTTTTGTTATGTGTTTTTAACATTGACCTATCAGAATTGTTTTCCTTTTTTCTTTCTTTTTTTAAACATTGACCTATCAGAATTGTTTTCTTTTTTTTCTTTTTTAAACATTGACCTATCAGAATTGTTCTCTTTTTGTTCTTTTTTAAACATTGACCAATCAGAATTTTTTTCTTTTTTTTCTTTTTTAAACATTGACCTATCAGAATTGGTTTATTTTTTTTCTTTTTTAAACATTGACCTATCAGAATTGTTTTTTTTTTTCCTTTTTTAAACATTGACCAATCAGAATTGTTTTCTTTTTTTTCTTTTTTAAACATTGACCAATCAGAATTGTTTTCTTTTTTTTCTTTTTTAAACATTGACCTATCAGAATTGTTTTCTTTTTTTTCCCCCACACCATTCTCCTCTGGTGCTAAGAATGACAAATTAATTATTATAATTAAATTATAATATCCGTATACAAACCACCCTACGTTTGAGGTTATACTTTCAATTCACAGGTTATTAGCAAAAAACCTCATAGAATATAGCTGAAGTGTTCTACCTGTAAGCCTGGTTTTAAAAGGTAAGTTCCAGTAATGCAAAAGCTTTTCTCAGGTTTAACGGTTTAACTCAACACAACCCACAGGATTTCTGCTAGCCACCTCTACCACAGCGCTCTCTCACACACATGGGGGGGCAGGGGTGGGGTGGGGCGGGGACTGTTTTGGCCACCACGACTAAGGCCGACTCTTTAGAGACCCACCGGCACTCTGACAGCTCATAGCACATTAACACACAGGAGCACTGTGACACCGCTGGAGAGACAGCCAATGACAGCCCATCTGTGAAGTGGGTCAGCCAACCACAACAAGACATGGACACCACCTGTGACCCCAGACCTTTTTGGTGGTGTCCTCCCCTCTTCCCCATAATCCCTCCCACTCAGAACATTTGCCCAACCCCCCCCCCCCCTCCCCAAACCCCCTCCCCATGAGACCACCATGTACACGTGACCGTGTGTGTATGACAAGCCCATCTATCATGTAGGTTACAGTATCTACTAAGCTTCAAGCTCTCCTTCTCAGAGAGACCCCGCTGTAGACCAGCCACTGAAATCACACTGTACAGTGTATGTGTCCTCCTGTGGAAAATCATTCCATCCGATTCCAATCCTACCCAATCTAGGTCCCTTCAATTCGTTTCTACATTATTATTCTTCTGTGATGATTCAGTAGCTGGGCAAAGGTAACAGGTTGTAGGTTGTAGGTGCAGATATTGTATGTACAGTACAGACCTTCATAACGGTATTTTAAAGCAAGGGTAGTATGTGTAGTATGGGGTCTCGATACCATTATCCCCATATACACCCTTGACTATCCCTTACAGTACATCATGATGATCATGGTTACATGAATAATTAGCTCCAGCTTCAGAGAGCCTTGTAGAAAGTACAGGAAGTACAGGAAGTACAGGAAGTGTTTAAGCCAATTAGTACTATGCTCAATGCTGGCTGTAAGTCAAGAAAGGACTAGAAGATTAGTAATAGGACACTGAAGCTTACCAGAGAGCATTTTAGCTAGTTTATGAACCCTCAGACTCCCAATACTGTATACTAGTATCTCAATCTCACAATTGACACTGCTCGATGCTAACTGAGGCTAACCTCTGCTACACCCAGCGACCCCTGCTCCTCCCTACGGCATCAATGTTCTGGAGTGCGTGCGTGACGCCATGACGCTGGCCTGGAAGCAGCCCGCCTTCCTGGGCGGCGCTGACGTCACCGGCTACTTCGTGGACTACCGGGAGGTCAAGGCTGGAGTACCAGGGAAGTGGCACGAGGCCAACATCAGGTCTGTCAGCGACAGAGCCTACAGGGTGAGGCAGACATTTTGTTTTTGTAAATGATAATTTGTAATTGGTAGGACATCCATTTTGGGACTTTTTAATTAATGACTTAATGTTTATATATAGCCATTGGTTATTGAAGAATATAACTTTAATATAACTGTATTTTCCCCATCAGAACAATAACTGACAATATAAGCGTGTTTTACGTTTACACGTGTGTGTGGTAAACAATGTTATTGTAATTAAAAAAACACTGTAAAACTTTAAAACATGGTTAAAACAGTTTTAGATGTCATGGATTGGTCAGTGCATCCATAGCTCCTATCTATGAATTGAACATTTCTCCAGCCCCTTCCCTCAGCAGGGTTTGTCATCCATCTTGTCCATCAGTAGTTTGTGAGAAAGGCAGCAGGTCTCCTCCTCATGTCTGTTTCTGTCCCCTCAGGTGTCGGACCTGAAGGAGAAGATGCAGTACCAGTTCCAGGTGCGCGCTGCCAACATGGCGGGCGTGGGCATCCCGTCTCTGCCCAGCGAGACGCTGACATGTGAGGAGTGGACCATCGCCGTGCCAGGTGGGTGCTCCTCCCTCTAACATGCAAACACACGGACACACACACACACAAACCTGAGAGGAGCAAGCATGAGAACTGAACTGTTTCAAGGTTCAATGAATACATGAGCATACATAATACATTGGCCAAAACTCTACCGCCTGCGCCACAGCCGCCCCACCAAAAACCGACTCTGGTGGGACTCGAACCCACAACCTTTGAATTCCTACCACAGAGAAACCTAGAAGTCCAATGCGCTATCCATTGCGCTACAGAGCCCCAGGCCACATTTAGTCGATGGTTGTAAGCCACGATATGTCTGTGTGCTATGCTGCGGTGTCCCTGATGGCCTGTTTGTCTTCTCTGTATCCAGGCCCTCCCCATGACCTGCAGGTGTCAGAGGTGCGCAGCTCCTCTCTGGTGCTGCTGTGGAGGTCCCCTGTGTACCAGGGCCGTGACCCCATCAACGGGTACTACATCGACATAAAGGAGGCGGAGGCGGACGAGGAGATGTGGAGAGGCGTCAACGAGAAGGCTACCGACAAGAAGTACATGAAGGTCACGACTCTATCTCTCTACTCTCTACCCTAACCCTCTGTTAGTGATACTCAGTAAATGAGCCCACATTTAACACTAGAACAGCCATGGGTGTAAATCTTTTTTTATATCTTTGCACTCAATCAAATTTCAGGACCCTCCTTTCATGACTTTTCCTAGATATGTGCGTTCTACCACCCAGTATCCTTACATTTTCTAAATCACATCGGGATAAGCTAGTATGAAGCTATTTTGCATCTCTTTTATTACATCTCACTATACAAGTACATAAGAGCAAAATTCGTAACCTTCTGAATGATCGGTTCTTTAGTGTTCTGCTTTCGTGTGTGAGAGTGAGTTTGTATATCATGCATGAGTATCTATAATATCCTTTTTCCTTGCGTGAATTACAGATCAAGATCCTGAAGGAGGGGGAGACCTACGTGCTCCGTGTGCGTGCTCAGAACAAGGCCGGTGTAGGAAAGGCCTCCGTGCCCACAGAACCCGTCCTGGCCCAGACCAAACCAGGTAGGAACCCAATACCTCTGGATGCTGCCTGAGGGAAAGAGAGAGGGACGGAGAGTGAAGATTGCAATTTAATACAAAGCCCTATCATTTGCCTCGTAGCATAATTGCCTAAAAGTCATATTTTGGCCAAATTGAGATATCTTCCTAACTCTACTCTCCTAACACTGCTGATTCACTGTGCGTTATTGCCTCTATGACATCAGCCTATCAGAATGCTTGTTACATTCCAAAATCACTATCTGCCCAAGTCATCTCTTTGACATCATAGGCATTTTTGACACTACATACAAAGATGGCTCGGCTGACCACAAGTGAAGCATGACTTAGGCAATTATGCTATGAGGCTAACGATATAAAAAATAACTTCAGTACTTTTGCATATGTGTGTATTGAGTTTTACCACTCACATGTGAGTTGTGTTCTGGCCTCTCCAGGTAGTACAGAGATAGTTGTGTTCTGGCCTCTCCAGGTAGTACAGAGATAGTTGTGTTCTGGTCTCTCCAGGTAGTACAGAGATAGTTGTGGATGTCGATGACGACGGGGTGATCTCCATGAACTTCGCCTGCTCCAGCCTGACTGCGGACTCCAAGTTCGTGTGGTCCAAGAACTACGAGGAGATCACAGACGCCACTCGCCTCACTGTGGAAACCAAGGGGGAAAAGTAAGTGTGTGTGTGTTTTTGTGAGTTTTGTGACAAGAAGTTGTGGTTCTTTGACATGTGGTTTCTTGTTTGGAGGTAGCCTACAGTCTTAAACAGCTACTGTCTTTCCCCTCAGGTCAAAGGCCATCTTCAACACTCCCTCTGAGGATGACTTGGGGATCTACTCCTGCGCCGTCACCCACACTGACGGAGCTTCCTCTAGCTTCACCCTCTCAGAGGAGGGTGAGTGTCCCTGTGTGTCTGCAGCGCTTAGCCTACCTACTGTCACTATGGCCGCGTTCGTAAATTCACTCTGAGAGCGTCTGAGCGTCTATTTGACTGCCTCTATTATGACGTTGAACCCACTGTGTGCTCCGGTGAATTTGCGAACGCGGCTCTTGTGGTCAATATGGTAGTCTACTTGGAAGACTGGGAGAGTCAATGAAAGCTCCATAGCACCTGGCGTTATATCTTTGTATATATCTAATATATTTTGGCCATTTTTTAAAAATCTATTTCTGTATATTTTATGTATTTTATTATATTTATATCTGACGTTGTTTTTGCTCATCTCATTAATATTTTTCTGTTTATTTCCAGAGCTGAAGAAACTGCTGGAGATCAGCCATGACCACAAATTCCCCAGTGAGTAACTTATTATCACCCGTCATCACCCCCTCTTAATGTTCATGATGGATGAGTATGACATGAATGGATGAGTATGTGAGATGGATGGATGAGAGTGAGATGGATGGATGAGTATGAGATGGATGGATGAGTGAATTGACTTCTTCACCTCCCTGCCCCCTTATAATGATCCCTCTCTCTGAGTATCCTAAGGACCTACCGCCTAAGGAGTAGTACTGTATCTGTCCTCCTCACTCTCTTGCTCTTCACCCCCCCCCCCCCCTCTCATCTCTAGTCATCCCTCTGAAGACGGAGCTGGCTGTGGAGCTGCTGGAGAAGGGCAGGGTCCGCTTCTGGCTGCAGGCAGAGAAGATCTCAGCCAACGGGAAAGTGGAATATGTGTTCAACGACAACGTTGTCTCCCAGGGAGAGGTGAGAGAACACTGAGGGTAAATTGTGACGTTAGAATTATAAGGTTCTATCTCCATTGTTAGAATTATAAGGTTCTATCTCCATTGTTAGAATTATAAGGTTCTATCTCCCTTTTTGGTCAAAATTGAGTTTTTTTACATAATCTGATACATTAGGTGTTTATTAATGCCTGTGTGGTGTTATTTTTAAAATGTTGACATTTTTTTGTTAGAAATTCATAAAATACAAAGGTTCCATCTCACAAAACATAATGGAATGTAAAAACTTTGACGCTCAATATCTCTGAACTACCCTAAACGGAGATAGAACCTTATAATTCTAAGCTCACGAAATGGTAAATGGACTGACTTATATAGGACCTTATTCCAAAGCGCTTTACAACGGCCTCTCATTCACCCATTCACACACCAATGGCGGCAAGCTACCATGCAAGGTTGCCGGCCCGCTCATTGGGAGCAATTTGGGGTTAAGTGTCTTGCCCAAGGACACTTCAACATGTGGCCAGCCAGGGATCGAACCGCCGATCTGCCAATCTTGCGATCATAGACTCTACCTCCTGCGTTACAGCCACCAACAGGGGTACACTGTTGAGAATCGGCAGCCGGGGAGACTGATATAAAGAAATGTGCTGAGCTCCAAACTCAAAGGGATACAGTATATGCAGGTTTCCACTTGCTTATTTTAGGTAGAACCTAGTTAGTTACCTCTGTGACATACCAGAGCCACGTCCAGGGGGTGTACTTGTACATCAAGCCTCCTCACGCTACGGAAACAGGAGATAGGCTCCTGCCCTATGGGCCATTAGGCTGGCGAACCATCGGTTCTCAAGGCTACTTACTTACTTACCTGTGTCTTTTAGTAGGGGATAGAACACTAAGGGGATAAAACACAGACTCAAAGAGACTTTAGTCTGTTGTCATGTACTTGGTTAACTCTACTTAATAACTAGTGTGTATGTTTAATGCAAAGTCTCAGTAAATCTTTCCCAATGTAATTGAGTTATTTGTCTACCTTACACTGTGTGTACACGTCTGTGATGTCGTTCAGGTAACTTAAACGAGACTAAAAGTATCTGTGACTCTGTTCCCCTTCCAGAAATACAAGATGAACTTTGACAAGAACACAGGCGTGATAGAGATGATCATGGAGTCTCTCACCGTGGCGGACGAGGGCACCTTCACCTTCCAGCTGCAGGACGGGAAGGCCAAGAACCAGTCCAGCCTGGTGCTGATCGGAGACGGTAGGATACACTCAGTATATCACTATCTCTCCCTCTCTCCCTCCTGTCTGCTCCTCTCCTCCCAGCACGGTGCAGGTGTTAGCATGTTCCACTAGGGGGCAGCAAAAGCTTCATATTGAGTATTCGTGACGTTAGAATTATAAGGTTCTATCTCCATTTTTGTCAAAATTGAGTTTTGTACATAATCTGATCCATTAGGTGTTTATTAATGCCTGTGTGGTGATATTTTTAAAATGTTGACATTTTTAAGTTAGTAATTAATCAAATACAAAGGTTCCATCTCACAAAACCTAATGGAATGTAAAAACGTTGACGCTCAATATCTCTGAACTACCCTAAACGGAGATAGAACCTTATAAATCTAAGCTCACGTATTGACTATAATCAGGGGTGCACACAACTGGTGCGAAGTTTCCCACAGAAGTGGGGGGGAAAAACGTCAGATCACATATATAAACGGGTTATTTTGATAAAACCGGATACATTTTGTGAATATATATGGTTACTTTCTCGCCTGAAAACATATTAAAACTTCATAAAATGACATATTAACACTTGTAGAGCCAAATTACATATTTTAGCCAATGGCGGCCAACATTGAGGATTTAAAAACGGAGGGTTTTGCTTTGCTCGCTGATTGGCTAATGTGTTCTTAGTAACAACTAGTTATAATTTACACCACCCTAGGGTATGTATAAATATTTAGTAGTTACTAAGGTCTACGTCATAACTAGTGTGCTTGGTGCAACCCATTCAAGTTTAGTAGTGACTAAATCTTGATTTAGTAAATACTTACGCTATAACTAGGGTTAGTTTGTACTTAAGAAGTGGTGCAACCGAGTGGTCTAGCACCACAGTCTCCAGTGCATACATATGCCCATGTTGGCATGGGTTCCAATCCTGCCCATGCCCTGCTGACATGCCCTCTCTCCTTACTGTCCTGTCTGTCTTCACTCTCTCTATACTAGCCAATAAAATGGAAAATAGAGTTCTCCAAAAAATAACTTAATATAACATTGTGAGAGGTGGTTAATTATATTATAGATTAAAAATGCATTGCCTCATAAGTAGGGTTGCAGAATTCCCATAAATTTGGGAAACTTTCCGCTAAATTTCCAAAGTTTCCATAGGATTTTCCATATAAAATGAACAGAAAGTTTCCCAATCTTCGGGAATTTTGGAAACCCTATTCATAATCAAGCGTGTCTTTTCTCCTCCAGTGTTTAAGGAGCTTCAGAAGCAGTCCGAGTTCCAGAGGAAAGAGTGGCACAGGAAGCAAGGTGAGTCTTCCTTCTATAAGGAACACGTCTTATAACTAGACACTGGAGGGCATCCTTGCATTTGGATATAGCCTAGTGGTCGCATATCATAATAATAGTGATCGCAAAATGAATGTGTGAAAGCATTGTGTGATCACCCTCTCTCTACCGTGTTCTTCTCTTACGTACCTGTAGGTCCTCATTTCGTGGAGTATATGAGTTATGAAGTGACCCCTGAGTGCTGCGTCATCCTGAAATGCAAGGTGAGACTGAGGTTCCGGGGCCAGGGACCGGCCCAGGGGTAGATAGGTAGATAGTTAGATCCTTTTATTTAGTCAGGACAGTGCTCATTAATGAACAGTCACTTATACAGAGTATGGTGACAGTAAATATGCCGGATTTAGCTGTGAGCTAATTTGCATCCGTTGTCCTCATGACATAAAATCGTACAATAGATAAAAAATAAAAAAAGTATAATGGGCAACATCACAATAGAATACTACAGGACCATAGGGACATATGTGACCATAGGGACATACATTGGTGCAGTAGAAAATAAAATGCACAGGTTAGAAGTGCGAAATAAGACAGGAATTAAGGGAGGTGGAACCTGACAGGAAGAAGCTTTCCTCCCGAACTCCCCTCGGGCACCCCAACAACTAAACCATCTCTCTGTTCTGTCGTCCAACCGCAGGTGGGGAACATTAAGAAGGAGACCGTGGCCTTGTGGTACAAGGATGGCCGTGAGATCAAGGCGGACGAGCATCTCACCTTCACTGAGGGAGTGCTGAAACTGGAGATCGCTCAGGTGAGAAAGGAGGGAAACCCTGTATGGGTTGTTGACGGCACGTTGAGTGAAAATATTGTATAATGTTGTAGTAGTCCTATATGTGTTCTTCATTTGCATATACTGTATATGTGTGTATATGTGTGTGTCAGTATCACACATCTCTTCTCTATTGTTCATATATCCTAAATATATGCGTTCTTCACACATCACCGGCTTCCCACTGTCACCTTGTGTCTTCTGGCTACGAGATGGAGTAAGTCGTGTTTAAGGTGTTCTGGAGGGATCTTAAGGTGGTCTCCTAGGTGACCACGTGCACAGTTCACAGTTCACACCCCCGTCAAACATGACAGACATGAGTCAATCTGAAATGTATGTTGTGTGAATTCTGCCATATGATTTACAGTTAGCTTATCAACATTAGACTGATCTTGCTGAAGTCAACTCTATTTCACTCTACTACAACATTTAACACCACCTTATTTTGATCCGACTCACAGTTGACTCAATTTATTACCTCACATCTAATTAAACACTATCCTCAACATTTCCTCCTCTAACATCTCTCTCTTACATTCTATGCAGCATCTGTAATCTGTGTCGTGTCTATTCCCAGTAAACAAAGAGTCCAAAATACGTCCTCAGGGAAGCCGGAATGTGGGTTCAGATGACGTCTTTCTAGGACGTCCAGATGATGTCTTTCTAGGACGTCCAGATGACGTCTTTAAGACGATTCTGTTGTCCATAAGACGTCCTAGAAAGACGTCATCTGAACCCACATTCCGGCTTCCCTGAGGACGTCCTTTGGACTCTTTGTTGACTGGGTTTTAATCCTGTGAATCATTGTGAATTTCACCTCCTTTTCATACTATACTTGTCGTCTTCATAGTCCTCTCAATAAAGCCATGTTGTTCAAACCTCATCTTCATCCCAGTGTCCCTCACGTGTGTCAAAGTGGCATAGTGTTGTCCACGTGTTACTGTACCATGCGTACCTCAGTGAGTCGTGTGGCGTGTAGCGTGTAAACGTGTCACATGTTGTCCCGTTACAGCGTGACGCACCTGCGGCCTCTGGCAAAGCCGTGGCAGACGATGTGCTGCTCTGGAGAAGACTGAAAGTTGGGATCTGTTTTCTGTTGTCACATGATCATCATAAGTGATCCGATAAGCGATTTGTGAAAACATCTTTTTGAGAATGCTTACTCGCTTTTTGCGTCTGTCCTTTTCCGTGTCCTGCAGCATCCATAGCGGGGGAGAAAAGCTTTTGGCTTTTCCGTTGAATTAATTTACTTCTCCTCAACCTTTTTAAAAAATGGCGCCGATTGTTTGGTATGAGCTGTGTTCCTTGTACTGATTCCGTGAAATGACTCTCTTTTAGATCACGAAGAAGGATGCAGGTGTCTATGAGATTGTGCTGAAGGACGACAGAGGGAAGGACACATCCACGTTGAGTTTGATAGACCAAGGTAACTCATAAGCCCATATATTGTGTAGCCGACTACTGCACACTGACATCATACTTTGCTCAATTTAAACTGACAATGATACAATGACCCATTTCTGTTGTTTTCCAGGTTTCAAGGACTTGATGAATCAAGTGTTCAGTGTTATCGGTAAGAATGTCTCTCTTAGTGTTAGTTGCAGTCTTCCAACCGTCATCTTTTGTCAACACTCTCCCAACATTTGAACAGGCCCTCAAAACTCACCTCTTCAAGATTGCCTTCACCAGTTAACCCTCTCCCCCTCCCCCTCCCCTTCCCATGTGTCCCCAGCACTACCTTAATTAGGCCCCTATACTTTCTTTCTTTCTTTTTTTTCTATTATTACTACTCAATCTTTTCAACCTTCTCGTCTTTGAGTGTCTAGAAAATAGCTATATAAGTCTAATGTATTATTATTATTATTATTATTATTATTATTGTTGTCCTCTGTGTTTTTCCATTGTATGCTATCTCAAGATGTCCTCTGTGTCTCTCCTAGCCAACTCCTCCACGGCCCTGAAGATCCAGAGCACAGAGGAGGGCATCAGACTCTACTCCTTCGTCAGCTTCTACAACGACGAGCTCCATGTCACCTGGCACCACAAGTGTGTAGTCTACTTAACTTGCTCTGTGTGTGTGTGTGTGTGTGTGTGTCTCTCTCTTCCTATTAGGTGTGTGTGTGTCTCTCTTCCTATTAGGTGTGTGTCATCTATGACATGATGACATGTTACCTGTCAGTCAGCTGTGTGTCTCTGTGGTCATCTATGACATGATGACATGTTACCTGTCAGTCAGCTGTGTGTCTCTGTGGTCATCTATGACATGATGACGTGTTACCTGTCACTCAGCTGTGTGTCTCTGTGTGTCTCTGTGTTCAGGGACGCAGCCGTCGCCTTCACAGACCGTATCAAGTGCGGCGTGGTCGGGGAGCAGCTCTGGCTGCAGATCACAGAGCCCACGGAGAAGGACAAGGGCAAATACGCCATCGAGTTCTTCGACGGGAAGGGCGGCCTGCAGAGGACCGTGGAGCTGGCTGGCCAGGGTGAGATCTGTGTGTCTATCTTCAGGTTCAGGAGGTAGAGCCAGTGTGTAATGATCGCAAGGTTGGCGGATCGGCGGTTCGAGCCCCGGATGGCCACGTGTCGAAGTGTCCTTGGGCAAGACACTGAACCCCAAATTGCTCCCAATGAGTGGGCTGGTCGGTGCCTTGCATGGTAGCTTGCCGCCATTGGTGTGTGAATGTGTGTGTGAACGGGTGAATGAGAGGCCGTTGTAAAGCGCTTTGGTATAAGGCGTTATATAAGTCAGTCCATTTATCATCTACATAAGAAAATGTACTTTTCTACCTCCTGTATTTAGCTTTGATGCTATCTCCTTCTTTTGTGTTGCAGCATTTGAAGACGCCTATGCAGAATTCCAGAGACTCAAGTAAGTTACCCAGAATTAGAAGCTTTACACTCACTGTACAAACATTATATTATATTATATCTTTCCTTTGGTGCCAACTTTTCTAACACCTTACCAAGCCACATTCATTGCAGTATCAATGTGTTTTTACATATAAACAAAAAAAACATCTGTATTACTATTTTTATGATATTATTATTAGAGTCCTTTTTATTCTATGCATTTATACTATATAGTAGTCTATAGTTTAACTTGGGGTAAAGGGAAGTAGAAAATATGAAGCCTTAACTGTGTTAAGTGACATGTTTCCTGGTTCTAAACACATTGCGTTTACTTACTTGTATTAACTTGTTCTATATGTTAATTTTTTCCTTCCTGTCAGAGCGGCCGCCATTGCAGAGAGAAGTAAGTAAGACTACTTTTTTATGCAACAGGCAGTCTTAATTAGACTGCTCTAACCTGAGAATATCAGACTAGTCTAAGGCCCCAGGATGATGGGCTGCTACTGTACTTCACTAGGGGCTGACTTCAGTGAGCTCATTTCCTGGTTTGTTGTTTTCCAGACCGTGCTCGTGTGGCTGGAGGACTTCCTGATGTTGTCACCATACAGGAGGGCAAGGTAACCTGCCTCTGTCTGTCTGTCTGTCTGTCTGTCTCTCTCTGTCTCTCTGTCTGTCTGATTATTGTCCAATCCTGGCCTGGGTCTCTATGCACACTATGCAGGTGTGACACTGAATAACACTATGTGTGTGTGTGTGTGTGTGTGTGTGTGTGTGTGTGTTGTGTGTGTGTGTGTGCGTGCGTGTGGGTGTGTGATTCTGCCCGTCTCTCATCCCATCCCAGGCCCTGAACCTGACCTGTAACATCTCGGGCGACCCCGTGCCGGAGGTGACCTGGCTGAAGAACGAGAGGGAGATGGTGTCAGACGACCACTACATCCTGAAGTTCGAGGCGGGCAAGTTCGCCAGCTTCACCATCACCACGGTGAACACGCAGGACTCGGGCAAGTACACCATCCTGGTGAAGAACAAGTACGGCACGGAGAGCGCCGAATTCACCGTAAGTGTGTTCATCCACGACGAGTCAAGCGGCAAGAAAAAATAAGGGAGACCCCCATCGTAAATATGTATAAAAACAAAGAAAAACATAAAAGAAAAAAATAAGAAGAAAGACAGAAATTTACATAATGCCTGACAGTCTTGAGCATTTGTTAAGATGGTTTTTCGGTTAGTCTGTTTATCTATAGTTCTAAAAAAAAGGTGTACTATGTTAACTGTGAGCATGAAATGTCCAAAGATTCAAGAAAGAAACCCAAGAGTGGTTTTAGCATTTCATCATTCAGGATTCACATTTCTTAAAACCCAAACATTAACACAACATCAACATCAACTATAGGTTGACCATCCTGCATTGTAAGCCTGTAGTTGTGACACACGTTTATAGCCTCTCCTCCCAAACATTACAGTTATGTTTCTATCACTTAATTTCTCTGTGTTAAGTTCGGAAAAAGCCAGGTCGAGAAAGATATTTGTGCAATTTGAATGAATTAACTGCAACAGACTGTAAATGAACAAATGAACAAACTGTAACTGCAAGTTTTGACCACTCAATAGGTCAATTTTAATGAAAGGAATACGATGAAAGTCATTTGAGGTGTTGCCTCGAAATAAAGACAAACCAGAGTGAAGGCGAGACAGAGAATAGATGCTCTACCAGTGTGGACTAAGGAACATTTTACTGTAATGGAGAATTTGAATAGATTCTGTTGTTTTATGTTTGTTCCATTTCATTCACCATCACTGTGTTTTGTGATTATGATGTCAACTCCCCTGTCATTTAGTCAGGATTATGATGTCACACCACATGACTATGTAGAGATTATGATGTCACGTCAACTGTCACTTTGTAGTGATTATGATGTCACGTCCACTTGTCATTCAGTAGTGATTATGATATCATCTCCACTGTCACTACGCAGTGATTATGATGTCACACCCTCTGTCCCTGAGTAGTTTATTGCTTCACTTCCTCTGCCCCCTGTCATGTGACAAGGACTAATTAAAAAAGAGCATGTATTCCCTCATCTCCTCTCCTGTGTGGGTTCACTTGTGTCTTGTGTTCCCTGTATGACATCACAAACTCCTCACTCTTCCCTCCCCCTTCACTCTTCACTCTTCACTCTTCACTCTTCACTCTTCACTCTTCACTCTCCGGTCTCCTGTTCACCATCCACTCCTGTTCACCATCCACTCCTAGTCACACGTGTGATTCTGTCTGCAGCCCCTCATGTCTTTGAAGGCCATGAGGGATTCTTCTACCTATCAGCATGAAGACCTCCTCCCTTCTGTCTGAACCAGACCTGGGTCAAAACAGTATCTGTTTTTCTCTCTTACAATGACATTAGTTTGTGTGTTTGATGTACAGCCTTGACCCAGGTCTGGTCTGAACACACAGAAGCCACCCCCCCTGTCTTGAACTGAACTTTGTCCCTCAAAACATTCCACCAACTGCACCTATAGTACAGTATATGTCCACCACAACCTCCTCATGTCCACAACAACCTCCTCACCTTCCTCTGCCCTACATGTGTGTGAAAGGTAAGCACAAAACCCTAATCCTCAGTGTCAACCTCGGTCCATGCACCAATACATGTTGTCTCATCAAGAATTTACCCCCAGTTACGTGTCATAAACAGTTACGTGTCATCAACAGTAACGTGTCATAAAGTAACAGTGTCCCAAACGTAGGAAACTGACTGGAGCAGTCACCATGGCCCCAGCTGTCCAAAACCTTTAATCTGGATCAGAATGACTGCGATTCTTTTCTCTGATACCAGGATCAAGATCGTTCTGATCCTGGATCAGAGAAAAGAATCGGAATCAATCTGATCCAGATTAAAGGTTTTGAACAACTGGGCCCATATGACACACGTGATGACACACGTTTGTTTATGTATACACAGAAAGTTCTTAGAAAATCGTAGTCACGCCTTTATGTAAGGGAGAGCCCGTTTCATGGTGTTGGTGTGGGTGTGGGTGTGTGTGTATGTGTGAGTCAGAACTCCCATTTAGATTCATTGACCGGAAAAGATAGATGGCGGTAGACTAGGAGAATGTGGTTATAATGACATTAGAACAAACAAATGGTCAAGCCACCCGAACGTAATGCCTCTCACATACCTCCAACATGTGGAGGCCAGGGTGTGGGAAGCTTCACAGAGCAAAGCTAGCATAATGAACAATCTGACTAAAGAGTTCTCCAGGCTCCAGTCACTGCAGTGAGTAATGTGAGCTCTTCTGCGTTAGGCTATTGTTTGTCTATGTATAAAGATCTGCACTCTCGGCTTCCTGACTGAGTACGATTGGATTAGGTTAGATTGAACTTAATTGTTGTCGCAGAGTACCCTGTCAAAGAAACGTATTAAAGTAGTGGAGATGCCGGGGATTGAACCCGGGACCTCATACATGCGAAGCATGCGCTCTACCACTGAGCTACATCCCCCTTGGCTGTAGACAAAAGAGAGAGACTGAGTTTTTGTGTCATAGGGTCAAACATTAGAATTGAGGGCGTTTTTGCCATCCCTCATAAAATTGTTATGTAACATTTGATTTGGATAAATCATTATTATTATTATTATTATTATTATCTATTGAGTGATTCCAAAAGCCACCAGTCTTTCAATTACAGTTCATTTTCAAACATGACATACTGAAAAACAGTACTTGAGAAATCTATTATATCTTTGGGTAAGTAGCTGACATTACTTTGATTTACACAGAGAAAGATAGCTATTTTAAAAGGACAAATGTTGTGTGTTCGTTTGCATGTGTGTCTGTGTCTAACCACAAAATGTTCTCTGTCTGCCAGCTGATTACAACCGAGAACACAGGTAACTTGGGAGGGACGTCATATCTGACTGATTCCGAAGGGAACGTCCACTTTGGGCCTAACACGCCCCAGGAGAAGAAGAAGACAACAGTCACTGGAAAGAAGATGCAGAAGAGAAAGGGTGAGAAGTCATATCTCCACAACAGCACCACAGTGTGTCTCCACCATGGGGCATTTATATGGCAAAAAGAACACTTAGACAGAACACTTAGACAGAACACTCAGACAGACAGAACACTCAGACAGACAGAACACTCAGACAGACAGAACACTCAGACAGACAGACAGACAGACAGACAGACAGAACACTCAGACAGACAGAACACTCAGACAGAACACTCAGACAGACAGAACACTCAGACAGACAGACAGACAGACAGACAGACAGACAGACAGAACACCCAGACAGACAGACAGACAGAACACTCAGCAAAAACCATCATGTTGTTAATTATACCGTATTCAAAGAAGCCCAGTCAAACATGCTAAGAGTTCATTCCCTCCTCATCGCAACAAGCCATTGCTCTAAATTGAGGTTGAGTCATTGCGTGATGATAAAAAACGATGTTTCAAACATTTGACTCATGATGTTTCCTCAGACTCAGTCATGCTGACTCTACCTCCCATGGAAAAAGTGGAGGACAAAACAGAGAAGAAGACTGAGGAGAAAGTTGAGAAGAAAGAGGGGAAGAAAGTGGAGAAGGTGGAGAAGAAGGTGGAGGTGAAAGCTGATGCAGCGCCCAAAACCACCGAGAAGGCTAGCGAACAGGAAGGCCCTCAGCAACTCACAGCCTCACTGGAGGAGGTCACACCAGACAAGACCTCCACATCTGAGCCCCTGGCTGATACACCTCAGGCTGCTAAGGACACTCATGACAAAGAGGCCTCAGAAAAGGAGTAACAATCAGCTAGCTGATTACATTAGTGTAGGCCTAATCGTTCTGTTAGATGTGTTTGATGTGGGATTACAGTATGTTTTGATTGAGGAGTGACCTAGAGTATCACTGAGACCACAAGAATTAGGTTTCTTTCACCAAATATTGCAGTTCTCATCTCTTGTTTAAACTGGAATGCTTACAGCAAGGGACACAGTATTTTGTAAGCTAAAACATTTGTGGTCATACAGCACAGAAAGACAAGGAATGTTCACTCAGAAGAAGGGTGTTTAAACTATCACATCAACAATGATTTAAACATGTCTCTTTGGTTATACAAACTTACTCCTAATACATATTTAGCCTAGGGTTGTTTTGTTGCCTTTATTGTTTTTTTTGGGACTGGAAGCGTGTGCATTTTGTATTAGTGTGCATTTTATTTTATCTTTGCATGAATAAAATGCAATAAATACCACCTGAGACTGTTCAGCAACTGGTTATATATCACAGTAAAATGTTGTATTTGTCAGGGACAAATGGACAGACTTTGAACAAACATAGGTAGGTCACGGTCACATTAACAAGGCTTTAGGGGTTAGTATAGAATAAACATGCGAGAGGAACAAAGCGACATGAAATCACAGCAAGGTCAAATAATAACACACGTCACTCAGTTAAAAACAAACAGGTCACTCAAGCATAACGGAACGGATCAAGATGAACACAATCTGGACAGATTAACAATCATTTATTATGTTACTGGTCTGGTGTATTTGAATTGTCTTCCATTCTCCCTTACTTATTACTGCCACTAGGGTACGGTAAGTGCATTTTGTCTATAGACATATGCAAAGGGAATGGCAATTATCGAGGAAATGACGCTTATATGGGTCAATTCGTTTAACTGGTGTAGGCTAATTGTTTTAATTGCGCCCTAATTAGTTTTGCTCACCAACATTCACTCAAATGATTCACATGCCAAGTTTGACTTGTTATAAATAGTTCTGTGGGATGTATTGCAACTACCGGTATTAACATTTACAGAAAGTCTGAGTGTGGCAGTTTCCACTGTTTTACAAGCTACATTTTAATGGTTACCAGTGCCGCTAGATTGTAACATTGCACAGTAATAATCACGTGAAAGGGCGGTACGTGGTACGATCACAGCGCTCAGGGTTGCCAGATGGGGCGTGTTACCGCCGAATGGGCTACTTTTGATCACACTGGGCCGGGGGGAAAAGCATTTGGACGGGTTGGGCTGGATAAATAACATTTAGGCTGTATCAAAATTACCGAATTGTTTCTGTTAATAATACGTATTATCAGAATTGTTTTCTTTTTTTCCCTTTTTTTAAACATTGACCTATCAGAATTGTTTTCTTTTTTTTCTTGACCTATCAGAATTGTTTAATTTATTTCCCCACACCATTCTCCTCTGGTGCTAAAAATGACAAATTAATTATTATAATTAAATTATAATATCCGTATACAGACCACCCTACGTTTGAGGTTATACTTTCACAGGTTATTAGCAAAAAACAAAACATAGAATATAGCTGAAGTGTTCTACCTGTAAGCCTGGTTTTAAAAGGTAAGTTCCAGTAATGCAAAAGCTTTTCTCAGGTTTAACGGTTTAACTCAACACAACCCACAGGCTTTCTGCTAGCCACCTCTACCACAGCGCTGTCTCTCACACACATGGGGGGGCGGGGGGGGGGGGGGGGGACTGTTTTGGCCACCACAACTAAAGGCCGCCTCTTTAGAGACCCACCACCACTCTGACAGCTCATAGCACATTAACACACAGGAGCACTGTGACACCGCTGGAGAGACAGCCAATGACAGCCCGTCTGTGAAGTGGGTCAGCCAACCACAACAAAGACATGGACACCACCTGTGACCCCAGACCTTTTTGGTGGTGTCCTCCCCTCTTCCCCATAATCCCTCCCACTCAGAACATTTGCCCAGAACAAGGCCGGTGCTCAGAACAAGGCCGGTGTAGGAAAGGCCTCAGTGCCCACAGAACCCGTCCTGGCCCAGACCAAACCAGGTAGGAACCCAATACCTCTGAATGCTGCCTGAGGGAAAGAGAGAGGGACGGAGAGTGAACAGTTGCAGCTACAGTACTTTTGCATTTCGTTAGCCTCATAGCATAATTGCCATAGTCATATTTTGGCCAAATTGAGATATCTGCCTAACTCTACTCTCCTAACACTGCTGATTCACTGTGCATTATTGCCAATGCCATCAGCCTATCAGAATGCTTGTTACATTCCCAAATCACTATCTGCCCAAGTCATCTCTTTGACATAGGCATTTTTGACACTACATACAAAGATGTGCTCGGCTGACCACAAGTGAAGCATGACTTAGGCAATTATGCTATGAGGCTAACGATATAAAAAATAACTACAGTACTTAGTTACATATGTGTGTATTGAGTTTCCCACTCATATGTGAGTGTTGTTCTGGCCTCTCCAGGTAGTACAGAGATAGTTGTGTTCTGGTGTCTCCAGGTAGTACAGAGATAGTTGTGTTCTGGCCTCTCCAGGTAGTACAGAGATAGTTGTGTTCTGGCCTCTCCAGGTAGTACAGAGATAGTTGTGTTCTGGTGTCTCCAGGTAGTACAGAGATAGTTGTGTTCTGGTGTCTCCAGGTAGTACAGAGATAGTTGTGTTCTGGCCTCTCCAGGTAGTACAGAGATAGTTGTGTTCTGGTGTCTCCAGGTAGTACAGAGATAGTTGTGTTCTGGCCTCTCCAGGTAGTACAGAGATAGTTGTGTTCTGGTCTCTCCAGGTAGTACAGAGATAGTTGTGTTCTGGCCTCTCCAGGTAGTACAGAGATAGTTGTGTTCTGGTCTCTCCAGGTAGTACAGAGATAGTTGTGTTCTGGCCTCTCCAGGTAGTACAGAGATAGTTGTGTTCTGGTCTCTCCAGGTAGTACAGAGATAGTTGTGGATGTCGATGACGACGGGGTGATCTCCATGAACTTCGCCTGCTCCAGCCTGACTGCGGACTCCAAGTTCGTGTGGTCCAAGAACTACGAGGAGATCACAGACACCACTCGCCTCACTGTGGAAACCAAGGGGGAAAAGTGAGTGTGTGTGTGTTATTGTGAGTTTTGTGACAGAAAGTTGTGGTTCTTTGACATGTGATTTCGTGTTTGGAGGTAGCCTATAGTCTTAAACAGCTGTTGTCTTTCCCCTCAGGTCAAAGGCCATCTTCAACACTCTCTCTGAGGATGACTTGGGGATCTACTCCTGTGCCGTCACCCACACTGACAGAGCTTCCTCTAGCTTCACCCTCTCAGAGGAGGGTGAGTGTCCCTGTGTGTCTGCAGCGCTTAACTACTATCACCTTGTGGTCCATAGTCGTCTACTTGGAAGACTGGGAGAGTCAATGAAAGCTCCATAGCGCCTGGCGTTATATCTTTGTATATATATAATTCGTTTTTTGCTCATCTCATTCATATGTTTCTGTTTATTTACAGAACTGAAGAAACTGCTGGAGATCAGCCATGACCACAAATTCCCCAGTGAGTAACTTATTATCACCCGTCACCACCCCCTCTTAATGTTCATGATGGATGAGGATGACATGAATGGATGAGTATGAGATGAATGGATCAGTATGAGAGAGATGGATGAGTATATGAGATGGATGGATGAGAGTGAGATGGATGGATGAGTATGAGATGGATGGATGAGTGAATTGACTTCTTCACCTCCCTGCCCCCTTATAATGATCCCTCTCTCTGAGTACCCTAAGGACCTACCGCCTAAGGAGTAGTACTGTATCTGTCCTCCTCACTCTCTCGCTCTTCATCCCCCCCCCCCCCCCTCCTCTCTCTAGTTATCCCTCTGAAGACGGAGCTGGCTGTGGAGCTGCTGGAGAAGGGCAGGGTCCGCTTCTGGCTGCAGGCAGAGAAGATCTCAGCCAACGGGAAAGTGGAATATATGTTCAACGACAACGTTGTCTCCCAGGGAGAGGTGAGAGAACACTGAGGGTAAATCGTGACGTTAGAATTATAAGGTTCTCCATTGTTAGAATTATAAGGTTCTATCTCCATTGTTAGAATTATAAGGTTCTATCTCCATTGTTAGAATTATAAGGTTCTATCTCCATTGTTAGAATTATAAGGTTCTATCTCCATTGTTAGAATTATAAGGTTCTATCTCCATTGTGACGTTAGAATTATAAGGTTCTATCTCCATTTTTGGTCAAAATTGAGTTTTTTACATAATCTGATCCATTAGGTGTTTATTAATGCCTGTGTGGTGTTATTTTTAAAATGTTGACATTTTTTACTTAGAAATTCATAAAATACAAAGGTTCCATCTCACAAAACATAATGGAATGTAAAAACGTTGACGCTCAATATCTCTGAACTACCCTAAACAGAGATAGAACCTTATCATTCTAAGCTCACGAAATGGTAAATATCACCTTTTGTGATACAGTATATGCAGGTTTCCACTTGCTTCTTTTAGGTAGAACCTAGTTAGTTACCTCTGTGACATACCAGAGCCACGTCCAGGGGGTGTACTTGTACATCAAGCCACCTCACGCTACTGAAACAGGAGATAGGCTCCTGCCCTATGGGCCATTAGGCTGGCGAACCATCGGTTCTCAAGGCTACTTACTTACTTACTTACTTACCTGTGTCTTTTAGTAGGGGATAGAACACTAAGGGGATAAAACACAGACTCAAAGAGACTTTAGTCTGTTGTCATGTACTTGGTTACCTCTACTTAATACTAGTGTGTATGTTTAAGCTAAAAGTGAGCTTCTTTTTTTTTGAAGAGGGCGTTTCTGTCTACCGCCACTCTTTAAGTGGGCGTTTCTGAGTGTTCCAAATTGGCTTGTGTTATTACATGACGAAAAAAAGCTGTGTGTTCCTAATTGAAGTACATTTATTTGGCTAAAATAGCTCGAGCGCTTGTTTTCGTCTGAAACTTCGCACAGGAGCAGCAGGGCCTTTACGAAGCAATTCCGGCAGGTGGGTCCGGCAGGTGGGGGTGCAGCAAGACGGGGACAGCCCTGTGGTCGCGGGGGAGAAGATGGGGGACTGATGGGAGAGTGTTATACAACAACTTCCTCACTGCCATCCTTGCTTTAATTAAAAAGGACAGTGACCTAAATGACTATTATTCTGAAATCCAGAGGTTTGTTAAATGGTGTGATGTTAACTGCCTGGTTTTAAATGTTATGAAGACTGGGGAGATGGTGTTCGACCCCAGAGGTGTTGGGGACCACAGGCCTGTGTATATCCACAAACAATCCATCTCGCAGGTCGCCTCTTACAAGTATCTTGGGGTTTTCATTGACAACTCACTCACCTGGAGCACTCATGTAGACAGCTTTTGTAGCAGATTACAACAACTAGACTGAACCTGACTATTTTTGAACAGGCTACTCTCAGACAGGCTAATATCATTCTCATGAATCCCTCTCGTGTCCTACATGCAGAGTTCGAACTACTGCCCTCTGGGAGGAGGTTCAGAGTCCCCCGCTCTAGATTAAACAGATTTAAAAATTATTTTATTCCTGTTTCTGTTAAACTTTTAAACTGCACCAGATGAATGTAAACATATCTTGCTTATCGTTTTATTTCCACTCTTGTCTTAAACAGGGCTGCCTTCTGTTTGTGTTTCTATCATTCTGTATTGTCTGTTGCTCTTTGTTGGCTGCTGTGGGGTGTAAGCCCAATACAAATTTCCCAGTGATGGGACAATAAAGTGACTTTTGACTTGACTTGACTTGAGATTTTGGTCTGAACGCGAACGTCATTGGTCTGTTTCATCAGCGTTGTTTCGTACGTCACTAGCGCCCTCTAGTGGTTGAATGTCGGTGCAGCATGTGCTGAACTCAATCCAATCGCCGTTGCATTATTCATACAGGATTTTTCCACAGTATGTCCCACGGTTAAATAAACCAAATGCTTTTGAGGTAGAGTTCTATGGAAGATTCCACTCCGATGTATATGTGTTATGACACTGCGTAAACAAGTTTGAAATTCCAGTCTTAGGTTTGTTTGGACTAACCCTGGATTTAATACATTAAATTATAGTTAGGCCTTGGTTCCTTGTGGAGCTCATATTTGGACACAGATACGCTCTCTGTGACCTCAAATCTAATACCATATCCCAATATGGAGAAGAAGGCCCTCAGTCTGCTCTTGTTAGCTCTAAGAACATCGTGCTGTGGATTTCTGGGATCCAAGGGGGATGTTATTATGTCCCTTGGGACATTGCACAGAGACCATCTCCAATTCCCTATTGCAGTGTTCTCTTGTAGCTCCTTTTACCTCAGATGAACTGATGACAAGAGTGATGCTGTCCCCCACTTTTCCATCTCTCTGGGGGCAGAGAGGACAGAACTTTCTCTCTTGTTTTATGATGGTTATAAATAATGGTAAATGGACTGACTTATTATATAGCGGCCTTATTCCAAAGCGCTTTACAACGGCCTCTCATTCACCCATTCACACACGCATTCACACACCAATGGCGGCAAGGCTACCATGCAATTTGGGGTTCAGTCAGTGTCTTGCCCAAGGACACTTCGACATGTGGGCTCGAACCCGCCGATCTGCCAACCTTGTGATCACTAGACACCGACTCCACCTCCTGCGCCACAGCCACCGCCCTCCTCCACAGCCGGTTATCTGTCCTCATCGTTGTGTAAACAATAGCTTCAGGTGTCTTCAACAACTATACTACCTAATAAAACATCACTAATACGGTTGAGGATTTATGGTTGGAGTTCTGCTATGGCTAAGGGGTTGATGGGAATACCAGAGTCACAGCTGCAGCATAAGCTGTTTTCCCTCCCCATACTAAATGTTCCTGTGGTGGCCGGTCGACATTGTTTAAATCCCTGTGTTGTTTTCTCTGTAGAGAGTCACAGTGAACACCGGTGATGCAGACCCTTTTTACCCAGTGACTCATGTGTTCCACAGGGCTGTCCTGCTGTATGAGTCCCCAGCTTAAGCCTCTCTTACAGCATTAATGGGGCACCAACTGTTCTCTTTGACCCATATGGGGTTGCCGTGCAATCTCTCTCCCTAGTCCCTACCATCTATAATTATCCATCCATTCATTGTCTTTTTCTTTATTCATGGGGGAGCATATGGAAAGATATTAGCCCAATAGGCAGTTCTGAGTTCTCGCCTCCAATATGTATTCGTTTCAATATTGATAGAGGCTGAAGTATCAGGCTGTTAAGAATCTAAGGGCTGGTCAGACTGTTGGGGCTTTTTAAAGCAGGCCTTAAGATACCTTTTTATCAGCTGGCCTAGAAATCCTCCTAGAAATATAATACATTATTATAATTATCTTTATTATTATGGTTATTATTATTGTTGTTGTTGTTGTTGTTATTATTATTATGATACAGAGTAATTTGACGATTACTCTTGAGTGAGATGGGGGAGAAGTTACATGTTTTTTTGGTTATTGTTAATTGTTAATTGTTAATTTTATTTATAATAAATAAATACATGTATATATAATAAATGTACATATAATATTTTAATTTATAAAGTACATGTTTTTACTTTGAAACAATCCATATGTGTCACCTCACCTGTAAACAGAGAGATCTGACTCATGATTACTGGATTCTGGAGACACAGGAAGAAGAAAGAGAATTTATTTTCTCCGTAAAAGGACATGTAGCAAGAATGTCAACGTAGGCAAAAGGGGGCGTGGTGAGAAGGTCCCATCTCCCCTGTGGGGGACACAACATCACAACACTCATTTAATTAAACTCAATTCCAACATGGTATGCGATATTTAAATCAAACGAGGCAATTAAACAACCATACATTTAATATATACATTAAAACACTATGCATATAAGTCGTGTTTAACAATAAATACACATTACATTTTTTTAAAGTACCCCCATTTCTCGTAGTTGGTTTGGTCCGGATTTCCGAGAAGGTTCCATCTCCCCTGTGGGGTACACAACATCACAATACTAATTTTATTAAACTCAATTTCAAGACGGTATGCAACTTAAATCTAAACAACTTAATTAAACAACCTGAACTGTAATATATACATTAAAACACCAGGCATAAGTCGTTTTTAACAATAAATACGCGTTACATTTTTACAAGTACCCCTGTTTCTCGTAGTTGGTTTGGTCCGGATTTCTTGTCCAGGAACCAAGTTGATCAGGAAGTTAGGGAGTGGTTGAGACAGCACTAAGGCTAACTGGCTACTCCATCTGTTTAGTATCAGGTAAGCGTTTCTATTTGGTTATTTGTACCTAAACCAGCTATTTTACATGTAATTATCATAATAACAATTAGCCTTCGACTTTATACTCCTTCTGTAAATGCGTAAGGTTTTAACCACCTTTCTGTTTTAAAATAGGTGTGTTTGTGACGGCTAGCTTAGTTAGCATGTAAAAGCTAAACTCCTAACTGGCGTTAAACTCACCTCATCATCCTGGGAAGTTCGTGTTTATATATATATATATGTATATTTCTACTTACCTGGCTAAAGGCTGTGTGTTATCATAGGTGTGTCTTTTGTTAGTTGTGTTTGGTTTGTCCCACTTGGGTAACTTTAAACGCTTGTCAGAGAGAAGTTTTGTGTTTTAGGCCCCATCAATTATTACAACGTCACTGACTGTTTTCGCAGGTCTCTGCTAAATAACTACCTTTTGTGTTGGGCACAAGACTTTTGTTTAATTTTACTTGATTTGACATTTGTGTGCCTTGTTACGTCCTGGGTAGGTATGCAATACGAACAGGCTACTTTCTACTGTCTACCTAAACTATATGTTTATGTGTAGAAAGACCCATAGATTCTATGGGTTAACATTAGAATGTTACTTAACATTCTAAGTACTTGCCTCTGAAGTATCAATGATGCTTTTGATGTAGTTACTTTCGATTAGTCTGGGATTGAACTTAAAGTCCAACTATGACGACACTACTAGCTCCATCCAGGTCACCAACCAGCCTTAATGCACAACTCAAATAACAGAATGAGATGGTTAACCGGGTCCAGCCCTGCGCTATATTGCCATAACATAGAGTCAATGGTGTGGACCACTGCCTGTCTACTTGGACTGTCAGGAGGAGACTGTGAAGTGGTTAAAAGGCATATTCTTCTGTGAATAACACTTCATTGGACGGTCCCGAAAAGGACATCTGGCCTCACATCAGTAGTTTTCCCTATCTTACTCATTCTTAATCAGAGGCAGTAACTAGAACAACCTTCGTAGCACTAGAACATTTCCATTTATAGCTCAGCGAGGAGGGACACCCCTCTGGGGAATCATGGCAGCGGAATTAGATTGGCCCGCCACAGAGAGCCGGGTGTGACTGGTCAAATCCTATTGTGGGAGGTGTACCTGTCTCGTTGTTTTTGTCTCCCATAGCCTCTTGTGTGTCTTGAGATGTGATTCTATCCCTTTTTATTGAGTTCTGGTGACATCACTCTCCTCTAAGGATTTGATCAGTTTTGCTATGTTTAGTCTGACACTGGCTTACTTTCTGTTTATGCTAAATAAAAATAACTATAATTTCAAACTTTCTTTTTCCTTTTTTGAGTGAGTCCTATTTTCTTTCATTAAGTTATTACTCTGAGGACCAGCACCATTGTAAGTAACATTAAGAGTAGGCTGGTCTTACTCTCAGTGTGCAAGGACCTCATTCTATTGTTTAGTTTGGATATTAAATATATAATATGATCTTTTCCTCTTCATCCTCGCAGGTAAAAACAGCAAACCACCAAAATGTCGAGCAAACGTGCAAAGGGGAAGACCACCAAGAAGCGCCCCCAGCGCGCCACCTCCAATGTCTTCGCCATGTTCGACCAGTCCCAGATCCAGGAGTTCAAGGAGGCTTTCAACATGATCGACCAGAACCGTGACGGCTTCGTCGACAAAGAGGACCTCCACGACATGCTGGCGTCGCTGGGTGAGTCTCTCGTCTCTCTGGAACACCCTCGGTTGGCCTGAGATTGAGTGAGTGTGGCTGTCTTTGTTTCATGCGTCCAGAGTGCTGACTGGAAGTGATCGAATAGGGCTGTTGTGACCTTTGCTCAGGGGTGCAAACTTATCACCTTTTAGTAGTTTTAGCCGTTTTTACCTCAAAATAGGTCAACGATTTTCATAAATGTTCTTTGTTTTCAGGCAAAAAGAAATGTTGTCACCTTTTGGGCCATCACCAGTTTGCATCCCTGTTTGCTTGGTCTCTGTTATGTGTTATTTGTTTGTCACACAGCTGGATGATGAACTCTGTAGTCTTTGTGATCGATGGGGGGGACCCTGTCCTTATTGCAAACAGGCTTTAGGTTTTGTTATGTAAGATGATACTTTTCCCCTCTGGCAGAGGTGGGGCTCCCTGCCGGTATGTTGATGTTAGGACGATGAACTATTTAAACAAAGTCATGCAGAAGAGAACCTGTTCCCCATGTTGTTGTTTTTTCTAATCGTGTTCTGTATTGTTAAGATAATTAAAATTAATGTTATTTAGCTAAACGTTTCGATCCTCCTATGTTTATTTGAATGCAGTCTGCTTATCTTCTCTGCGATCTCTTTAACTGTGTTGATGCTTTCCAGGCAAGAACCCAACTGATGAGTATCTTGAAGCCATGATGACGGAAGCCCCCGGGCCCATCAACTTCACCATGTTCCTCACCATGTTTGGAGAGAAGCTGAACGGCACAGACCCGGAGGACGTCATCCGGAACGCTTTCGCCTGCTTCGACGAGGAAGGCACAGGTAAGATAACCACAGTCCGTCTCACTGATAACAGGGTTCCCGCACTGCTCTTAAAAAGCCTTAAAGTCTAAAATCCAGCAATGCGATTTACAAGGCCTAAAAAGGTCCTAAGGCTCAGTTATTAGGTCTAAAAAAATGAGGTGCTAGGTTTAAATTTAGATTAGCTTGTCCTGCAAGGAAATCGGCAGGATGACAAAAAGCTATCATATGGTGTCGCGAATAGGGCTAAAATTATATTCAAAGAGGTATAAAAAAAGGTCTTCAATTTGACTTGTTGAAACTTGTCGGAACTCGGAGGTAAGATGACCACAGTCCATCTCACTGATAAGGAATAGAATGTTGCAGAGTCAAAGGTTTAGTGGCAAGTGTCGATCCATACAGATAATACAATATTGATCCATGGATGAAGTCTCACTCCTCCGCCCAGTAATACAGTATTGATGGGGTGGAGGAGATAACATTCCTGAAATAGTCGTTCTAGTGGAATCCCTGCACCCTGCAGGACATTCCTCCCCCTCTCTCTTTTCTCTGAGCTGGAAAGACAAGGACATGCTTCCTCAGCGCCTTTGGGATAGTGATGCGTCGTCTTCCCAGATAATCACCGCCGGTCCCCCGGGTTTGGGATATAAATAATGAATAGAGAAGGCCAGATGTGGGTTTATATTTGCATCATAATGAAAATAAATTCTCCCAGAGGAGTCTGTCTCTTTGTTTTTAACTGGCAGCTGCAGTTTAGAAAATCGTGACGTTAGAATTATAAGGTTCTATCTCCATTTTTGGTCAAAATTGAGTTTTTTTTACATAATCTGATCCATTAGGTGTTTATTAATGCCTGTGTGGTGTTATTTTTAAAATGTAGAATTTTTGAGTTAGTAATTAATAAAATGCAAAGGTTCCATCTCACAAAACATAATGGAATGTAAAAACTTTGATGCTCAATATCTCTGAACTACCCTAAACAGAGATGGAACCATATAATTGTAAACTCACGAAATAACTTGTCAGGACTTGATGGAAAGTCCTCATGAGCTGTAGTCTCGCATTCTAATCTGAGTTTTACCCTTCCCTCCTTCCCTCCCTCCCTCCCTCCCTCCCCCAAGGCTCTATCCAGGAGGATTACCTCAGAGAGCTGCTGACCACCATGGGTGACCGCTTCACAGACGAGGAGGTGGATGAGCTCTTCAGGGAGGCGCCCATCGACAAGAAGAGCAACTTCAACTACGTGGAGTTCACACGCATCCTCAAACACGGAGCCAAGGACAAGGACGATTAAAACGAAAGCCATTCCAGTCCTGTTATAGTTTCCATCCTCTACGACCACCCCCCTGCCCCCCCCCCCACTCCACCGCCCCTCCCTCCAGCTAGATCTTGCTGCATGTCTCATCTCTATAAACCCTTATGTTAAACAAGGCGAAATAACGGCTATCAACCATACTTGTGATGAACTTCCAGTGCTGTCAGATTTGCACATCTGTAATAAAAATAATGTAGCAGGTGATTTGTCAGTTTGCAAACCTTGCAAAAATGTACTGGTCTACGCAATGATCATGTGAAAGTGTTTGGAACTGAGGAGTGCAACAGTGGGAGAGAGCACCATTGCTATTCGAATGGCCTGGTCTAGCTGAATTTTTACATTTTATAATAAATCTAAACTTTTTAAATAAAGTACTCTATCAACTTGTCATTTTGCTCTGTTCTTCTTCTTTTCCCTCCTGTTTAAATGTCCATTGCAATAAACATTGCGTTGTTCAACATTAATGCCTGTTCATATGGCTGGCAAGCTGATGGTTCCCTGTTTGATAGTTTTTTTTACTCCTTTAAATAGCATGTTATGTCATGATGGCTAGACATGCTATTTTGTCAGGCATTCCACCCAGCATGTATGGACCTGTCTCAGGAGTGACTTTTCAAGAGCTACAGCTATAGTCCGTTGACCTGTTTTATAGAAAGATCACTTGCAGGACACATTCATCTTTGTGGATTATTCAGGATAAGCTTTATAAAAAGATCACATTCAGAACACGTTCATCTTCATTGTGGGTTATCCAGGATTAGGTGTTATCAAGTTATCCTCCAAGGCAAGCACCAGGGTCTTGAGTCTAAGTCGAGCATATATCAGTGAAGGCTGGGAAGGATCTTCATTGAGGATTATTCAGGAGTAGGTGTGTCAAGTTATCATGCTACATTGGCAGAAAAACCCAACTAACCAAACCACCATAATCAAAAGATTTCAAGAATGTAGTCACACCCCGAAGTATACTTTTACATTTAGCTCTGTCATTAATGTGTATTCCCAGAGACACATGAGAATACATAGGCGTGATACACCAAATATCATTCGGTGTACTGATGTCTCCCCCTAGTGGCTTAGTTTATGAAGTACAGTTCATCCACCACCAAGCAAAGGCCTCTGTGTGGCGGCCTGGGAAAACCCTTCACTTGTCCCAATCTCTGTAATAAGGATGTTCATTCATCTGTGACACAAAGAACAGAGTAAAAGTGGTGGTGATTAGCATCTAAACATAATGTAAATGTATTAAGTGGTCACGAATGTAACCAACAACTGTCATTATTACAAACCAATATACTGAAACCCCTCTACAGGAAGCGTTTGCCACGCATGTCAGTAGAATTTAGGATTCATGGCAATAGTTAGTTAAACCCCTTTTAGACCTAATTATATATTCATATTTTCATATGTTCATATTCCGGAATATGGCATTCCGATACAAGAACATTTGTGGTGTTTTCATATTACATCACAGAGCCAAAATGATATGACAATTTTAAAGAGAAGAACTAGGGCTTTTAAATGGTATCAATATTTATTTTATTATTTGAGAATAACTATCCTTTATCCAGCAGATTTCACACAGCAATCTTTACAAAAATCTTCTCCGGCTGCCATACTCCATCAGAAAACTGCATTTTAAACCATTTTACTTACAAGCTTGAAGGAAAGTTAGAGGGTATGAGGCATGCACAATTCTGTTGGCAATTCAGAATAGACGACAGGTTAGAAATATCTTATATTGTTCAAGAGTAATGACCATTCTAGTGATTAGTGACATGGAGGAAAAAGAAAATCGGAATTGGGTTTATGTAATGTATTTGTAATGTATTTTGTAATGTTTTGGCTGTAAAAATGTCAGATAATGTCCTGTGAGTAAATGCCTTTGCTCCTTTTGTCAGGATTACTTCAGCTTTCAATATCTGACATTACTGAAATGTTTTGAGGGAAGAAAAACACAAAAACGGAATTGATTTTAGAGGGTTTTTAGTGAAATATTAAATTGACTATATACAAATAATTAAGAACAGACTATATACAAATGATTTAGAACAGACTATATACAAATAATTAAGAACAGACTATATACAAATGATTTAGAACAGACTATATACAAATAATTAAGAACAGACTATATACAAATGATTTAGAACAGACTATATACAAATGATTTAGAACAGAGTAGACTATATACAAATAATTAATAGCTTATTCCAGTTTGTCCAGCAGCTGGTGGATATCCTCTTGCCCTCATACTGCCTATGGTCCACTTAGAGATGTCCAGCTCTCTGGCCTTCCTGGCCTTGTGCTCCTCTCTCAAGTACAACAGTAACAAATTGCAGATATCGTCATGTCTCTGGCCCATAGAGTCATAGGCCCTTACTGTTCTGGATTTAAAGTCAATCACAGCCAGAGACCAATGGACTCCCAGGTGTAATGGAACCAGGATGACGTCATACAGGAAGAGGTCAACAGCCTTTGTCCAGCGTCTCACAGCCGCATGGCCCCCTTCCTGTCCCCCTCCCCTACCATGCAGCTTGGGGAAGAAGAAGGTGCTGAATGAGTAGACCCTGAGCCCCCCTTCTTGCCCCGGCGTACGTGCCATCACTAGGGACAGGTAGAAGTTAATCACCTCATCGTTGAGCCAGCTGCCCTCCTGTAGTGTAGCCAGGTCTCTCTGTGTAATGCGTAGTTTAAAGGCAGAACTAAGGACCAGGTTAGGGTCCCTTTGACCCAAAGCACGGCTCACCTCTACCACCATCTCTTTGCTTAGTCGGGGGAAGTCCTCATCACTGTGGCGTGTGTGTGTGGTGTATGCGTTGGTCTGGGTTGGGATGGTTGACTCTTTGTCTACCAAATTGAGCCGGGCAGCAACCTCCGCAGAGAGGTCCATCTCCTCTGCTTGCTTTGTTGCATCACTGGTAGGTTGTGTGTCCACAGCTCCACTAAGTGGCTTACTAAGAACCACCTCCCCTCTCCTGTCTTTGACCTGTTTGGTTGAGGACACATCTCTCCACTTAAACACATTGGAGTTGGCGGGGTACATGACACTTTTAGTATAGGCCTCCGGTCTGTTGCTGGAAAGCATCGATTTGATCTTTATCCTCCATTTCCAACTGTCAGTTACAGGGTGGAGAGATATCACATCTGTTAGCTTCTGTTAGCTTAACTTAAAACCGACCGATCGACATTCATGACAAACGGTTAAAAGAACAGACTATATACAAATGATTTAGAACAGACTATATACAAATGATTTAGAACAGACTATATACAAATGATTTAGAACAGACTATATACAAATAATTAAGAACAGACTATATACAAATGATTTAGAACAGACTATATACAAATAATTAAGAACAGACTATATACAAATAATTAATAGCTTATTCCAGTTTGTCCAGCAGCTGGTGGATATCCTCTTGCCCTCATACTGCCTATGGTCCACTTAGAGATGTCCAGCTCTCTGGCCTTCCTGGCCTTGTGCTCCTCTCTCAAGTACAACAGTAACAAATTGCAGATATCGTCATGTCTCTGGCCCATAGAGTCATAGGCCCTTACTGTTCTGGATTTAAAGTCAATCACAGCCAGAGACCAATGGACTCCCAGGTGTAATGGAACCAGGATGACGTCATATAGGAAGAGGTCAACAGCCTTTGTCCAGCGTCTCACAGCCGCATGGCCCCCTTCCTGTCCCCCTCCCCTACCATGCAGCTTGGGGAAGAAGAAGGTGCTGAATGAGTAGACCCTGAGCCCCCCTTCTTGCCCCGGCGTACGTGCCATCACTAGGGACAGGTAGAAGTTAATCACCTCATCGTTGAGCCAGCTGCCCTCCTGTAGTGTAGCCAGGTCTCTCTGTGTAATGCGTAGTTTAAAGGCAGAACTAAGGACCAGGTTAGGGTCCCTTTGACCCAAAGCACGGCTCACCTCTACCACCATCTCTTTGCTTAGTCGGGGGAAGTCCTCATCACTGTGGCGTGTGTGTGTGGTGTATGCGTTGGTCTGGGTTGGGATGGTTGACTCTTTGTCTACCAAATTGAGCCGGGCAGCAACCTCCGCAGAGAGGTCCATCTCCTCTGCTTGCTTTGTTGCATCACTGGTAGGTTGTGTGTCCACAGCTCCACTAAGTGGCTTACTAAGAACCACCTCCCCTCTCCTGTCTTTGACCTGTTTGGTTGAGGACACATCTCTCCACTTAAACACATTGGAGTTGGCGGGGTACATGACACTTTTAGTATAGGCCTCCGGTCTGTTGCTGGAAAGCATCGATTTGATCTTTATCCTCCATTTCCAACTGTCAGTTACAGGGTGGAGAGATATCACATCTGTTAGCTTCTGTTAGCTTAACTTAAAACCGACCGATCGACATTCATGACAAACGGTTAAAAGAACAGACTATATACAAATGATTTAGAACAGACTATATACAAATGATTTAGAACAGACTATATACAAATGATTAAGAACAGACTATATACAAATAATTAAGAACAGACTATATACAAATGATTTAGAACAGACTATATACAAATAATTAAGAACAGACTATATACAAATGATTTAGAACAGACTATATACAAATGATTTAGAACAGAGTAGACTATATACAAATAATTAATAGCTTATTCCAGTTTGTCCAGCAGCTGGTGGATATCCTCTTGCCCTCATACTGCCTATGGTCCACTTAGAGATGTCCAGCTCTCTGGCCTTCCTGGCCTTGTGCTCCTCTCTCAAGTACAACAGTAACAAATTGCAGATATCGTCATGTCTCTGGCCCATAGAGTCATAGGCCCTTACTGTTCTGGATTTAAAGTCAATCACAGCCAGAGACCAATGGACTCCCAGGTGTAATGGAACCAGGATGACGTCATACAGGAAGAGGTCAACAGCCTTTGTCCAGCGTCTCACAGCCGCATGGCCCCCTTCCTGTCCCCCTCCCCTACCATGCAGCTTGGGGAAGAAGAAGGTGCTGAATGAGTAGACCCTGAGCCCCCCTTCTTGCCCCGGCGTACGTGCCATCACTAGGGACAGGTAGAAGTTTATCACCTCATCGTTGAGCCAGCTGCCCTCCTGTAGTGTAGCCAGGTCTCTCTGTGTAATGCGTAGTTTAAAGGCAGAACTAAGGACCAGGTTAGGGTCCCTTTGACCCAAAGCACGGCTCACCTCTACCACCATCTCTTTGCTTAGTCGGGGGAAGTCCTCATCACTGTGGCGTGTGTGTGTGTGGTGTATGCGTTGGTCTGGGTTGGGATGGTTGACTCTTTGTCTACCAAATTGAGCCGGGCAGCAACCTCCGCAGAGAGGTCCATCTCCTCTGCTTGCTTTGTTGCATCACCGGTAGGTTGTGTGTCCACAGCTCCACTAAGTGGCTTACTAAGAACCACCTCCCCTCTCCTGTCTTTGACCTGTTTGGTTGAGGACACATCTCTCCACTTAAACACATTGGAGTTAGCTCTTAGGGGTCCTGCCTCTCTGGTCATAGTCTCACAGGTCCTTCCCAAGATGGCTGCTTTGTGTGTGTCTTGTGGAAGTGTACGACCCTGTGGTTTAGTTCGGGTGAAGGGAAGAGGTTGGTTCTTGCTTTATTTCTCAGACACCATCTCCACCAATCGTCTGTAGTGCTCCCGATCGCTCTCCTTTCGTGCCTCCTCTACAGCAAGGCAGGGCAAAACAAATAATTAAGAACAGACTATATACAAATGATTTAGATTCAGAACAGACTATATACAAATAATTTAGAACAGACTATATACAAATAATTAAGAACAGACTATATACAAATAATTAAGACCAGACTATATACAAATGATTTAGAACAGACTATATACAAATGATTTAGAACAGACTATATACAAATAATTAAGAACAGACTATATACAAATAATTAAGAACAGACTATATACAAATAATTAAGAACAGACTATATACAAATAATTTAGAACAGACTATATACAAATGATTTAGAACAGACTATATACAAATGATTTAGAACAGACTATATACACAAGCTATGCCTCACAAGCAAGATCCAGGTGTTAGTCAACAAATAGCTTATTCCAGTTTGTCCCTGGCTGGTGGATATCCTCTTGGCCATGATGCACTCCTCTGATAGGGCTTTCACACCGGCAAAGAACCGTGCCGGTTCGCGTTCGCAAACCTCTGAACCTTGGTGCTGTCTGGCGAACGAGCCCGCGTTCATACCAGTGTAACCTGAACCTCAGTTTAGTAGTAGAGTAGTACCTCAATAGCTGGCTACAGTACATGATTGAAAGTCGAATTTGAACTAGATGGCTACACACACATAGCATAGCTAACGTTAGTTAATCAAGGAAAAAAATAGTTACCAGGATTTATAACATAACCAGGCATTAGTTAATTGTATTTCGACACAACACAGACGGCTTGCTAAACATTAGCTAACGAGTTAGCTAGCTAGCTAGCAGCCTCGACATTTATAGTTTAAGCTTTTTAATAGTTTATTCACAAACCTGGTAGACGAACCTCGGCTGCCACCTTCGCCCAAGCAGCATTCTTCCTATTCGTATCTCTGTAGTTTTCCGCTCTAGTGTCATATATTGCAGGTTGGCCAGAGACGGCAAGAATCAATTGCTCCTCCATTGTTAAAACGTTTTGTTCAAACTTCCCGCGCTGTGTACACATGTTGCGTCTGCATCGCACGTGACGTACGTCAAGCCCATCCCACCAGGTTGCGTTAGAACGGTGGGTCACGGTCCCTGGTGTGCATGAAGCGTTTGGTTGGTGGAGGAGAATCATCAGTCAGAAACTGAAGAGTTCTAAGCAAAAAAATATATAATTCTCTTATTCTTTCATATGCATCATCATACATACAGGTTGGGAATCGCTCCTCTAGGGCCTGGTCGGTCATGTAGGACATAGAGGTGGTGGCCAAACACAGCTCCTCCAGCAAGGGGACGCGTGCCGACGCTTCGTAGCGTGTGTCAAGCGAGGCAGATGTTTGTGGTGCGCGTATCGAGGCATGTGTTGATGACGTATGGTAAGAGCGACGCTTCGCCTGCCGGCCGTACCACGTGACCGATTCGGGAAATGTGTATAAACTTGCCGTTGTTTTTCTATGTACCCCAGTCCCCAGCTTCATCTGTGCCCTGTGAAAGGATCTTTTCAAAAGCAGGTGAAATCGTCAAAAAAAAAAGAAACCGCCTGAAGCCCAGCACTGTGGATTAATTGTTATTTTTTAAATACAAATGAATAAATGAATAAAATGTTGTTGTTCCTAGTAACACAAGCACATTTATTCAATTCAAAGCTTCACACAGCAAAGCCACGGTGTCAATATCACTCTGCCTGCTATACATTTATTGTCCACTTGATGGCGCAGTAGAGCAAATAAAGCAACACGAAGCTTCGGCCCATGTGTGACGCAATTGGATGGAAAGCTTCAACAGTTCATGAAGCTTCATCTCGCCATCACTATTTACAACATAGTCAACTTGGTTTTTCCAGTGATTAAGGGAAAACTCTCTGAGTTGAGAGAACCTTGTTCTGCGCGAGCCAGCTGATGGTGTTTCCTGATCTCTTCTCTGAACCAATCACGTTTACGGTCCCTCCCCCTGCTACGGAACCACGTTCTGGGTTGCCAGATCGGCCGGGTTACCGCCGAATGGGCTACTTTTGATGACACTGGGCAAGAAAAAAAGCATTCAGGGCAGGCGGTATCAAAATGTCAGTGGCTGAAAGTTACAAAATGCGTGAAGTTAAAACCCACACCCTAGAAGGTTTGCAGGTTTTATTTTATTTTACAAATATCATTTTTTGAGCCTTGATTGGCTACGAGTAGTTGACAGAGTGCAGCAGCTTGCACTGGGCCTAGTCTTCAAGATACGCTACACCACAAAGACACCCAAGTACCTGTCAACATACTTCCAAAAAGTGAACAACGTCCACACTTACAACACCAGAGGAAGCTCCACGAACCACGTTCAACCGCGTTGCACCACAAACAAGGGTTTAAACTCGTTTGCAAACTATGCAGTAAAGATGTGGAACGCCCTTCCTATAATCTTAAAGGAGTGCAAAACACTGCCCACCTTCAAAACCACTCTCAAAAAACATTTACAGGAGGCTGCAATCCGTAACTGGACCCTCTAAAACAAAAATCAGATTAAAAGACCTGAACTACCCACTGTACATACTTTGTGTTTTGTCCCCCGCCCCCACCTGTGGTGTATGTCCCCACCTGTCCTACCCGCTGTACATACCTTATGTTTTGTTGTATTGTTCTTCCCATGATGGATGTACGTTTATCTTGTAGATAGTAATAGTTATTTGTCTGTATTATCATGTAGATAGTACTAGTTCTTTTCTTATGTCTGTCTTACATGTAACGATGAATTGAAAATCAAGGACCCCAATTGAAATAAGCCAGTGGCTTTCTTGGGTTTTTATCCTCTTAGTTTGACCTTGTATGTAATATGTACTTTCATGTACCTACTTCTGCAAACATTCTAATAAAGTTTTCAATCAATCAAATTGGCAACAGACATACAGTTTAGGGGCAGGAGATGGGCACATGCAAAATAGTAATAAGCGGTTTTCAGACAATAATATGACCAACATATAGATATAAATACCAATACAGGAATAATATACCAATATATGGGTTTTGGGATGGTTTTTGGTGGATTTAGTCATTTTTAGACTGTAGTTAGGCTGGAAATTCCCTATCCAATCTGGCAACCCAGACCACGTTGGGCTAGTGATTCCTGCGCGTCTTTTCTTTTCCGCGCAGCCTGTCTCCCAAAAAGGTAAACTTTGGGTCCAGGGATGTCTTAATAGTCTCCATTTGGTCCTGTTTACAGAGTGCAATCAATGATATGAATGCTGTCACTGTATTTCCATATGTGTCAGTTTTATTAGCGTAGCATTAATGCATATCAATGACTAATACATGATATGTAACATGAACTTCCGCTAGTGTGAGCTAACCTATAAGCCGCAAGGGCAAATAACAGAATGTCATCATATCATGCGTTTAGCCTTTGTTTGACAAATCCTGACAAAACGATTGTTAAACCTTAAAGCCCAATTGGTACATGTGTCTTTCATTCATGATTTTGGTAGCTATGTTTATATTTTGGTAACTGTCTGGTGTAGCCGTATGTGTGTGTGAAGTGTAATAATGCATGATATAATGCATGCCCTTATGCCAAGGGATACATTTGGGTCAAGAAGGACAATGTTAAAATTCATTGGGGGTGGATATTCTTATCGTACTAAGCCTGATAATAAGGTAATAGAGAATGTGTTGTAATCATCTTCTCTCTCAGGTCTGAGGCTGGGTCTGATGAGACCTGGCACCCCGCCACCATGGCCTTAAAAGTGATCCAAAGGCTCCAGCTGCTCGGCCAGACGGGGTCACACCTCCTCCACCCTGTATTCGGCCTGGGACACTTCACCAGACTCCTGAGTTCTCCATCGTGCGCGGCGTGCCTATGGACCTCGGCTGGCCGCTGTGCCCAGAGACAGGGCTGTCTGAAGAAGCTACAGCAGCAGCAACAACAACCAGAACTGTGTGGAGCTAAAAGGAGCCTGTCCACTATCGTCAAAGACCCGTCCGCCGTCTTCACCACCGCCGGGTCCGTGGGCCTCCACCGAGACTCCGCCCTGCGCTTCCGCCTGACCCAGACGCACCGGCCCACCGGTGCCGAGGAGCGGGCCTTCCGGGAGCGCCTGGGTAGCTGTACGTCCTCCCGCCAGGTCCTGCGCCTCCTCCGCACCGTGGAGATCCTCTCCGACACCATGGCGGCGGCGGCCCTGCACCGCGTGGCCGACCTGGAGGAGGAGAGGGAGGACCCCCGGGGCGGCGGCGTCGGCCGCTCCCTGAAGGACCCCTCGGTGCTGGAGAAGGACACCCTCAAGGCCCTGTGCTTCCAGCTGGAGCAGGACTCGGGGCGCCTGACGGACGCGGGCCTGGTGTCGGCCCTGCTGGCGTGCACGCGCCTCTGCGTGGACCCCTGGAGCACGCTGGTGGTGCGGCTGGTGTCGGAGAGCCAGAAGAGGCTGGATGACGGGGGGGAGGGACGGATGTCCACGGGGCAGCTGTGCACCCTGGGCCAGGCCATGCTGGCCCTGGAGGGTCCTGGGTGTGGCATGCTGGAGCAGGTGATGGAGCAGGTGCAGAGGGAGAGGCCCGCCCAGTGGAGCCTGGCCGGGCTCACGGCGGTCTACGGGCTTCTGCAGGACGGGCTGGGCGAGGGAGGGCGCTACCAGGACCTCCTGAATGCCATGCACGCCCACGCCGTGACGGCCACCTCCCGCATGGGCCCCTCGGCGGTCAGCGGCGTCCTCGGCGCTCTAGTGGTGCTGAACCAGACGCAGGCCACGCCCTTGGTCATCGGCCTCTGCAAGCAGGCGGTGAGGCACGTGCCCCGCTTCAGCGACGGCGAGCTGGCGGTGGTCCTCGGGGCGCTGATGCACTTCGGCCACAGCGACAGTTACTTCGTGGAGGCCATGGAGAGGCACGTGCCCAAGATGGCGTTCACGGCCGAGCCGGAGACGGTCACCAAGGTGATGCAGTACTTCGGGAGGCGGAACGTGCTGTCCAGGCCCGTGTTTGACGCCGTGGCGGAGAGCTTCGTGTACCGGGCGGACGACCTCACCACCAGCCAGGTGGCCCGGCAGATCATGCCGTTCGGGAAGCTGGGGTACCTGCCGCCCAACGCCGGGGAGCTGTTCCGGAAGGTGGAGGCAGTGCTGCACGCGCGCTTCTCGCACTTCCAGCCGCGGACGCTGCTCAACCTGATGCACTCCTGCATCCTGGTGGAGAGGTACCCCGTCAACTTCGTCTCCAAGGTCTTCAACCGCTACTTCCTCCAGCAACTACAAGGTGAGGCCCAATGGCACATAACATAATGAAGCCTATATCCTGTACGTTTTACATTACACTACAGTTATTATTATAGTGAAAATACCACTGCTCATCCGTGATCAGACTTTGCTGAGGTGCTGGAACTGAAGAGTATCAATAGAGTGCAAAATAACAGCATCCGCACACTCAAACACTGTGCAAAAAAACGTTGTTTATTGCAAGCTTTTGGTCATAGAAGCTTGAAAGCTCGCAATAAACAAAAAAAATGTGCACAGTGTTTGAGTGTGCGGATGCTGTTATTTTGCACACAAGTTATTATTACAATATAGTGTTTTAATACTAGGGTCATACATGTCAGATTATTGCAATTGGTGCTGTCTCTGCTTGATCAGCTCTTTAACAACCCGTTTCTCTCTCTCGTCATCCTGGGTGTGTTCCAGAGCAGGGTACGGGGATCGACCGGAATGTTCTGGCCCAGCTGACCCAGCTCTACATGACTGTGACGCTCGAGTGTCCTTTCTATGAGGTAAGAAAGACTTAACTGATGATGATAATGTTTTAGCAGTCAATTTGTGTGTGTGCGATTAGATGGGGCTAATTAGTTATGTATTGTGACTGTATTGTTTGATAATTGAAAGAAGTAGAAGCCGCACACTCAGGTTCCAGATGCAAAAAGTGTGATTTATTAGGACAACGGTTTCGGCCGTAGCCTTTGTCAAGTTTTAAGTCTTTCTGCGGTGTGCACTCTCTTCTTTGCAAATTTGTATTGTTTGACATGTTGTCATGAAAGGCATATTATTAGCTTATAATCCAGACGTACTGCTCACGCCTCCTCCTTCACCACCTTTCTACCTCAGGGTCCCAAGCTTCTTCCTAAGTACCGTGTGAAGTCCTTCCTCACCCACGGCCAGTCTCTGGAGACCCCGGTGGACGGACACCTCTATAACTACGTGAAGAACGGCCTGGTGGATCTGCTAGGGGCTCGCACGTACTTTGCATCCAAAGTTCTCACTCCCTACTGCTACACGCTAGGTAACTCTCAGATACGGCACAGCAGTGGCCTGGGGTGGTCCAGTGATCGAGCACCGTGGTCTACAGTGACATTATGCCCATGATTACCCAGTTATTGAATGATTACTCAGTTATCAACACTATTTTGAGTCTGACATTATGCTGGAAATCGTATCCATACTTCATCAGCAATCTCTACAAAATAATGTTTTTGTTTGTTTGTTGTCTTCTACTTTGACACTTCCACTCTGACATGTTTGTTGTTGTTGTTGTTCCAGATGTGGAAATTAAGCTGGACGAGGAGGGATATGTGTTGCCTGCTAGTCAAATCGAAGAAATCCACAAGAGGTAACATAAAATAGAATAGACAATTTAATCAAATAAATATATTTTTAAAAGTGTTCTACTATCTTTTATTGAGTACATGCTTTAATGGTGTTTGTGACATGTACCTTTAATGGTGTTTATGACGTGTACCTTTAATGGTGTTTATGACGTGTACCTTTAATGGTGTTTATGACATGTACCTTTAATGGTGTTTATGACATGTACCTTTAATGGTGTTTATGACGTGTACCTTTAATGGTGTTTATGACATGTACCTTTAATGGTGTTTGTGACGTGTACTTGCAGGATAGCACTTTGTATCGACGGGCAGAAGAGGTTCAGTGTGAACACCAGGCAGCTGCTGGGGAAAGAGACCATCAAGCAGCGGCACCTGAGGCTCCTGGGATATGAAGTTGTTCAAGTAAGAAACCGACGTTTCAACTCCCTGACCTACCTGCTTGTTTTACGCAGAGTTGTATGTGTTCTGTCTGCCTATTATAGTTGTGTGCTTAAGCATTATGGAACGAGAAGCCGTGGTAGGTATATCGTGGATATTGGCACCGCTAGCGGGGTGGTTAGGCACGACGTGAAGCAGAGTGCCGTTACACCCCCTAGCTGTGCCGATATCCACAATATACCACGGCTTCGAGTTCCATAACGCTTTTATACAATGGTTACACATACATTTATCTATCAATATTTCACAAAAGAAAGACAAGACACACTTTTAATCAATGTATTTTAATGGAACTATGTTTTATTGTAAGTGTACTCATCCGCTGAACAGTTGTTTATTGGTTGATAAGCAACGGTAAGAATGTAAGAATGTAACTTCGATAAGGGTAATATATACAAACGCGGAGTAATATGAAAAGATGTGTCAACATTCCATTTAGCCGTGCGTATGTCATCATGGATATCGGCACGGCTGGAACGCAAACTGACCAATAGAAACAATGGACCGGATCTATCCGTTGTATAACTGCCTGTCTAGTGCTCCATCTGACCAAGCAACTCTCTGCATGTAGTCTTTTCTGTCATTTTTGCTAATACATATCTTGTCTTTTTTGCAGATTCCTTACTATGAATTTGAGTATCTACGAAGCAAGACAGAGATAGTTGAATATCTTCACAAGAAGATCTTCCCCCACAGCTACAGGCTCAGTTGGTGATCAACTCTAACAAGGCGTACATTTACTGTGATTTGAGACTATTCTTTGTAGCAATGTCATTTGAGGGTTGATGTTGGTGTGACATTAAATGTCATTTGCCCAACATTTGTGACCCTGGTAGAAAGCATGTCACGTTAATGAATACTTGAAGAAACCATATTTCCTGCTTTTGGCCAACGTTTCGTGAGCACTTTCTACAGTGTGTTGTTGAGGAATGATTGTAATTCTGGACACTGTCATTGTATAATAAAAATATCTATTTTATAAAGTTTTGTGCCTTTTCTTCCCTGAAAGGATAATATATCCATAGTGTCTCCATACTGTAGATATACAACTCAATGTCTTCTGCTGTAGATTGAAGACCCATCTCTTCAGGCTACATCTTTCCCTCCTAGACTCTTCATCCCCACTACACCCCTGTAGTTTCTCTACTATAAATAAATCATTTTGGAAAAAAGTAATTCTTTCTTCTAGCATTGTGGCTGCCAATGGCCCCTGGTCCTAGCATAAGATTACTTTTTCTTATGACTGATGGATAGACGATTCACTTACTCACAAATGTATTTTGTTATAAGTCGCTTCGGATAAAGGCGTACATGCTAAATGCCCAAAAATGTAAAAATGCAAAATGCAATCACATGCCTGCATCCACTAACTAGCACAATAAAGGACAGCTATGGCACGATATGAAATATATAATAATTTATTATATTCTTTTGTTGGTGACACACACAGTGCTGCAGTATAAAGTTTAAGAGAAACCAAAACCAAAGAATCACCTTAGAGAAAAGAAAAAACATTTGTTCATATAAAAGATTGAGAATTCCAGAACATAATCATCACTTCATTTAATTGTACTCTCTTCCATTCCAATCAATTATCCCCTAACTATAAAGGCCGCCAAGCTGTTTCTTTCTGTCCACCACCATGACCTGGGTGCTATGATGAATAGGCAGTTGGATACATATTTATAAAAATGCTATGATACATAAAACAAAAACTGAAGGGAGTGTTGGCTGGTTATCTGTCCTCCTCTTATGTGGCAGGGATCTGGGGAAGGCCAAACTCGTCCACCAGAACTCCGTCCTGAAACACACACGGTCACAATAGCGTCAATTCAACTCTGTAGGACACACCGGTCAACTCTGAATGTCCAAATAATGGGTCCTCTATCCAATTAAGTTGTTACGTTTGTCTCCAGAACATCCATTGCATCCTGCAATACTAGCGGGAATTCAATTGTGTTTGTTCTTTTTCCTTTAAGCTGAACACAAGTGTAACATCGTGACCGCACTGGTGAACGTAAGCATGATGTTAAAAAGTCTGTGTTCTTCTTAAGACTGTTGGGGACTGAATGGCCAGAGTGGCCAATCACTGGCCAGCAGAGGGCGGGCTCTAAAGAACCCTAGAGCGAGAGAAGACCGGTTGGCAGGTTTAGTGAGAAGTTAAGAGCAAAGAAACGTACGAGTATATTGGTTTAATGGTCTAAAACCGCAGTTAAGTTATTATTATTAGTTACCGACAATGAGTTGTGCGTCCATGACAACTAACCGCAATTTCACAAGTTCATTAAAGAACCTTAAGTAATAACCAGGCCTGGTTATTAGACCCATACCTTAAGAACATCATAGTTCTAATCTAACCGGACTATCCACAGCTATTTGAACTGTCCATCAGCCCAAGTTTATATATATATATTTCACATGGGGCCGATGGTTAAAGGGGGGGGGGCATACCCGGTTTGTTGTCCCCCTGTCGCTGGGCAGTCCCTCTGGGATAGAAGGAGCAGTGGAGGCCTCGTCCAGGTAGGAGCTGTCGTCATCCATCAGGAGCTCGTCTCCCAAGGCGTCCAGCTCTGTGAACACAAACACACACATCCATAAATACAGTACGAGAGATTGGGAGAAGCTCCTGTTGTATTGATAGTAATATAATACATCGTTAGCCTCATAGCATAATTGCCTAAAGCCGAGTACACACTAGACGATTTTAACCCCGATTTAGCAGTCGCCGACCAGTTTTTGCGGTCGGAGACAAAATCCTCCAGTCGTTGCAAACCCGGGGACGCGCCGTCTCCGACACTCGTTTAATGTGACAGGCTCAGAGACGCAATCGGAGGACCGCCGATCCAGTCGGAGGGGCCGTCGCAGGGCTCCAGATCTTTTCAAACATGTTTCATTTTATCGGCCGACGGAATCTACATTCTGCTAGTCTGACATGGGCAACGACCCGTGTGGACAGCACAGCCAATGAGAGGTTGAGGAAATGCAGCGCGGAGGAGGCGTGAAAGTAGAAATGGCTATTTATATAATAGTAAATAGCCTATTATATAAATAGCCATATATGTATATATATGTATATATTACATATAGTAATATGGCTATTTTCTAGTAGAAATGAGCTCCATCTTTTTTTGACAGCTGTCAACGTCTCGTCATCATGTGCTGATATCGCGACACTACAGCGTGGCGAATCGTCCTGACCAAGTGAAGAATCTTGTAGTCTGTGAGCCCCCGTCGTTGCCACATCCTGTAGATTGCGCTGTGCTGCGCGCCGCTGCGACGCGGACACCAGCACGACGGTCGTTTAGTGTGAGAGGCTCAGCGATGTTACAACTTGAAAAGTCGTCTAGTGTGTAGCCGCCTTAAGTCATATTTTGGCCAAATTGAGATATCTGCCTAACTCTACTCTCCTATCACTGCTGATTCACAGTGCGCTATTGCCTCAATGACATCAGCCTATCAGAATGCTTGTTACATTCCAAAATCACTATCTGCCCAAGTCATCTCTTTGACATAGGCATTTTTGACACTACATACAAAGATGGCTCGGCTGACCACAAGTGAAGCATGACTTTATACACTGCTATGAGGCTAACGATTAACGGTTTTCTACTGAGCCGTAGCTGTGCTGCTAACCTGCTTCCAGATCATCGTCGTCGATCTCTGGGCACCCGTAGCTCCTGCTCAGCGCGTCCTGCACCTCGCTGGCGTCCTCCATCATGTCCTCCAGCTGGTCCTGGAGATCCTGCATCAGGAACGCACAAAGGTTTAACCCAAACGTCTCCCATCAGTCCAATACATCATCATTATCACCAACACCTCAGGTACTACATGAATGGTAAATGGACTGACTTATAAAGCGCCTTTATCCAAAGTGCTTTACAACAGCCTCTCATTCACCCCCACATTCACCCCCCAATGTGTGTGGGAGCAATTTGGGGTTCAGTGTCTTGCTCAAGGACACCTCGACATGTGGCCAGCCGGGGTTCGAACCATCGATCTACCGACCTTGCGATCATTAGACGCCGGCTCTACCTCCTGAGCCATAGCCACCCCTTTACATATATAGGCACACATATTTAATTAACAGTAGCACACCACATTCAAACACTGAAATACATTGAAACTTCTCTGGAACTTAAGCTTGTGGTCCATGATAAATTACTTGTACTTCCAGGTTTAGAAGATAATCAAATGGTTTGGTTGTAAAAGAGCAGAGAAACCATACCTCGATCTGATCGATCTTCACGTTCTTGTACGCCTTCTTCATCTCTTTGGCTCCGATCTTCATGGCATCCACCTACAGGACACATCAATGGACATGCTGTCGTTTGAGACTTCAAGTAAGTATACAACCAGATATAAAACATCACCCATCCCATTCTTTACAGGTCTCCAAAACGCCAAATAACACAGGATGAAAGTTTTAGCCTCGCCCACCACCGCCATAGACTAGTGTCGATAAATACTCAAGATTCACTAAGTTATTATCACTGTTTCTATCCAAAATTGTGTTTTATATTTGTATGTTGTATTTCCTTGATGTTGATGTGACCGTAAAATATTCTTGTATTTCAGTTTCACAAACTGCAAAAAGAATATTCAATAAAGAAACTAGATGAATAAAACGCTTTTTCAAAAACCTAGTGTAGCTGTGACAGTATGTCGGGTGTGTTACTACAGATCATTCATCATGCTCCTCACCGTGGTCTTAGTGTCTTTGAGAGTCTGGATGGTGTAGTTGGCCTGTTCCATGTTGAAAGACTGCTGCATGAGCTGGTCCCTCTGGCCCTCGTACCTGAACAAAGGGAAATAAATCAAATGTCAACTAGGAAACATTTGGCCGAATACCGAATACGCTTTTTTTGCTATTATTCGTCCGAATACATTCGGTGGCCGAACCTTCGGTGAATCCCTAATGTAAACAATTACACTTGATCTTGTCAATGTACTTCTGACTATTGATACACTTCCAAAAATGAAAGTCAATGAAAAATCTATAATTTTGTCACTATCATCATAATTGTTCCAGTCGATGTGAGATGTTTGTTGCTGTGACAGACGACTGTAATAAATGACTCACATCCTCTTCTGTTTCAGCACTCTCATTGCCTTCTGCTTGACCATGTTCTGATGAAAACAAAACCACGCACGTTAGACACACACATAGTAAACACATGGACAAACACTGATTGGATACATGGTAACTCATTCAATTAATTACTAAGGAAACAGTGAGATCTAATAGTGTATCAAACCCTGTCTCATCAATCCTGCTTCGCTCAGTATCCGTTGTGATATTACCTTCGAAGCGCCATCTCTCATCTTCTTCATCTGGTCCTTGTACTTGACAAGTTCGACATCTAGTCTGGCAATCTTCTTGTCAACGGATTCAGCCCGCGAGTCCACCTAAAGGTCAGAGGTCATAGAGAGAGTGTTAGTGTTAGACATACAGACTTTAAGCTTTAATGCACCTTGCACTAATACAATACAATCGAAAACAGTTCTGATTCTGGAAATAGATTAACATGAAATATTTGTGTGTCTTTTTAAATAAACTGATGGCATCAACTATGTAAGCATGCTTTTTTTTTTTTTGCACATGATCATGCCTGTTGGCTGACACAGTCAATACAATGTTGCACAGACCCTCCAACAATGCCAACCCTCTTCTCTGCTAATAATAATACAAAAATAATAACCAACAATATAAATATAAGCCGTATAAACTTTGACTATTTACCTGATTGGTCAATGACACTACTGACAAAACTAACAAAACTGATTGGGCATAATAACCTGTCAAACTGGTTGTTTCAAGTTCCCAATTTCTATAGCTAACTACCAGGAAGAATATAAGGCTATCATGTGAATTAATGTGCCTAATAAATGACACATACATACATGGCCTGGGAAAATTCCCAATAAAGTCTAATTAGGCTACTCTTTGCTACCCCAATATGAATGAACAAAGGGGTATTTTCAGCAGTCTATTCTCTTTGTCAGCAGGCTAGCTAGCTAGTTACATCATTACTCATGGATGGCCAGACAGATAAAGCAGCAATATTCGTAGAAATTAAAACTAATTAAAAAGCATGTTGGCCTAACATGACCCCCCCCTCACAACGTGTGTGATAGTTCCTGACATCACAGTTGTCATGTTATAATGAGAGTGGCTCTGTTAGCTAGAAGCTAGCTAGTTGTTGACTCACAGCAAGAAAAGTACTTTTGTTTGTCTAAGACACTGCTCTAAAAGCGATTTTCCACGAATACGTACACCATTTATGCAGTCTGTGAGGTTTGGTGGTGGTCCTTTTGCTTTCCCTCGTCCGAAAATACGATTCATTTTGTACTAGTTTACCAATCACAACAACAAGAGAATGTTTATAGGCGTCAGGAATAATAAAAGTGAGAGACCCGGAAATAACAGAGAGCTGACGTCACATCATTGGTCACATGATTTTATTTATTTACCCACGCCCTACGAGAAATCATATTTATCTAGTTTTTAATGTTTAAGTTAATGTAAAAAAGCACGCTCCATAATATGTGTGACTAATTAAAATAATTTAATATATTTTGAGGTCTGAACGGGACAAAATGTGTAACTTTATCTGCTTTATAATGTATTCTCCACTAGGGGGCACACATGTTTCATACGTTTTTTAATGTTCCACTTTTTTGCATTCTAATAAGAATAAAATAATGCATACTAGTTTCATTAGAATGTATCATACTTTAAGATGGACAGTCATAACCATACTAATAATAATGTTTTTTACTTTGGCCTTTGAATAATGATCAATGGTGCACTGCAGAATGTATTGTAGATGTATAATAGTTCAGGGCAAACAATGAAATGTTGCTTATCTATGCTGTTGGAGTCTCCACACCAAAGGGCAATAATGCAATGAAGACCAACATCTTTACAATGTTGTTCCTGTAGGCTACAGTCGAAGCCAATCCTTAATGCAGACTGAGTGAGCATCGAATTGTATTTTCTGTGGATGAAGTCGGTTCCCACTCTAGTCACAGATACACAATGGAGTTATTATAACATGTCACAGAAGCAGCAGTGTAATTGAAAGCAATATATCAACTTGTGACAGGACTGTTGAGCTACGGTGAGATGGAGATGACAAAATGCTTTCCTTCTATTAACTTTCTTCTCTGTCGCCGTGGCAACCCATTGACACATGACATTATGATTGTGTATGGTTTATACCAGAACAGGCCAACAATGACCCAACGGGCTTGGGCCCGGTGTTGTTCTCTAAAGGAAAAAGGAAATGTCGTGAGTGTATCATTTGCAGTGGTAGTGTATCCTCAGATAACTTCAAACAAAACTATTTTAATCCATAGTGAAGTATGCATGATTGCATTTTACTCAATGATCCGTGAACATTGGATGGAATAAACGCTCACCATGCAGAGCATCATTGGTTCAGACACAGCTCCTTCCCCAACAGACACATGCATGCACACACTCACACACACTAACACACGCACGCAATTATAATCATTTTAGATCTAATTCTCCATCCACTCCTTAGGTAGAGCAGCATTATCTCCACAGAGCCTGTCCAGATGAAGAGACAACATGTACTTTCTCACTGGTTTTAATACGGACCACTGCACAGAGCATGTTCCTCCTGTACTGTACAGTAGGAGGTTATGAAACAGTAGTACAAATATTGACAGATAATGTCGAGCTTGATGGTTAGATGGACGTTTTCTCTCATGTTTTTCCTCAAACTGCAACAGAATCCTAATCCTAAATCCCACATGACATTTCATGGTTGTGTCTTTCTGATTGTGTCTTTGCCCTGACCAAAAAGTAATCTCCAATATGTAAAAAGCTGTTTCTGTCTACAAACACTGAGCATTTAGTTACATGGAAAATTACATGATGACACAGAAGTCCAAGTCCAAAATACATATATGTCTATATGGAACCGTATACTAGTTACCGAGTCATTTGCTTGTAATCCTATATAAGACTAAATGATGTTCTCATCTTTCTGATCAAATGAGGTGGACTTCAGCAAAGGCATCGGCATCTCTTTTATGTAAACTGAAGGAATGTCTGCTTCTTAAAATGAGTCATGTGTCCCTCTGTATACTATAAGGGCTGTAAGAATGAGTCACATTTACAGTAATATATATATTTTTCTCCTTCTTTTTTTACAAGTCATTGAATATACATTCCAAAGGATAAACGGTGGGATTTCTAGCATTTTACAAACAGCGCAGACTATCAAGCAGTCACTGAATTCACTGAAGTTAAACACTTGAAGTACATAATTCTGCAAATGTTTCATTGCAATGATTATTGAAATGCTTCAGATACTGGTAGGCCTACATTGCAAATGCTGTCTCTGTAAATGTATATTTTCAAATGATCTAATTGTTGTATACTATTTATTTACTCTATTATACAGTAATATGAATATTCAATCACGTGCACAAGTTCATAAACAAGCTATCCTTATTTTTCCTCAATTGCATTGGATATGCTCATGGTTCTTTAAGGTAAGGAATATTCATTTTTCAAATATTAATATGTGTATCAAGGTGCAAGCCATATAAACAGCACAGGTGCACAGATATTATGAGATCAACAACTTCACACACAAGAGATAACTCCGAAAGTCAAAGTTGATATTAAGCCCTCTGTCAAATTTGAAAATAACAATCAAGTCCAGGATTCTCACACAGTCTACCTCAACTTCATTGGAGAAGAAAAGAGTACAAGGTTTTATACAGCAACTGTGTCATCATCTATCAATGATGGCATCATGGCATCTCTTTCCATTGGCATCTCAAAGGCCCCAAGTAACAGCCTGTCCTGCCTGCTCAGACTGCGGTTAAACAGCACACTAAATGTTTTTTAAAATGTGTTTCACAAGCTTGAATGGGTTGTGCTTCCCAGTAAACAAAGAGTCCAAAAGACGTCCTCAAGGAAGCCGGAATGTGGGTTCAGATTACGTCTTTCTAGGACGTCCAGATGACGTCTTTCTAGGACGTCCAGATGACGTCTTTAGGACGTCTTATAGACTACAGAGTCGTCCTAAAGACATCATCTGAACCCACATTCCGGCTTTCCGGCTGTTTACTGTGTTAGGTGAGATTTGAGCCCCGTAGCACACAGGTTGTGCATGGTCGTACTGTGGTAAACGGAGGTGCTGTATTGATTTGAACCCAGTATCCATTCTTTAACCATCAAACCATAACCTCTGGCTGGAGGTACACTGTCTCCTGGACTATAAAAGGCACTTTTGGCCTTAGAACACAGAACAACAAAGAAACAGAAAACAACAGTACATAGCATACAGTAGTTAAATAGATTCAAACTTAACAGACCTTGAATAAATAGACTGACGTGTAAACAAATAAATAGAGTGCTATGTACTAATAGATAGGGAAATAAATCCATCCATAAAACCTTGAAGCACTTGATATATTCTCCTTGTTGAATTCTCCACTGAATTATACACAAGCGTCTATTAAAAGGCATCTAACCCATGATATGCCCCTGAGGTTTGCAACTTGAATCATTTATAGATGACTGCCTCTAATTTCTAGCAGCTCTTTTGCAGCCGACATCCAGCAGACCTCCTACTGGAATCAAGCTACGGTTCAACTCCATCATTGAAGACTGAATCGAAGATTTTGTTCTATTTCCTATGAGGTTTCTGCATCCCCATCTGTGGTCAATAACGTTCAAATCCTTTTGTAAAACATGCACATTGATTACTGTAGGTGGAGACAGACTTCAGGCGAAATCTGTTTGTGTTCAAAATAACTCCATCGACCTTGGTGGTCTTGCAACGTCGGTGGTGGAATATATCTTACTCACACTCGATACTCGTCATCTTCAATCTGAGCTGTGCTGAGTACATTTTATTAACAACACTTACAGTATGTCCTGAAATCACAATAGCAAACCGTGACGTTAGAATTACAAGGTTCTATCTCAATTTTTGTCAAAATTGAGTTTTTTACATAATCTGATCCATTAGGTGTTAAATGTTGACATTTTTGAGTTAGTAATTCATAAAATACAAAGGTTCCATCTCACAAAACATAATGGAATGTAAAAACGTTGACGCTCAATATCTCTGAACTACCCTAAACGGAGATAGAACCTTATCATTCTAAGCTCACGATCAATGAGTCAAAGCATGTTCCAGTAATAATCTTTTCAATTCATCAATACCAAATATGATTCATATGCCAGTGGCCAGAACCTGTATAACGTACATGTATCAATGTTTTATATGTGGAAACGTACAAAAACATAGATACTGTGATTATTTCTATTTTAAAGTGTGCGTTGGGTGCTATAGTGTGTGCAAGTGTGCAAATAAATTAATTTGGTGTTTGTTTGACAGAAGTATACCTCATAAAACATAATAGTTAAACCAGTTTGTCAAGCTTTTATAAGCTTATATGAAAACAGCCTTATCATTGAAAGGCTTTATGAAGCATTCATAAACCCTTTATAAGGCTGACATAAATGCTCCATAAATTATTTATGACCAAAGTAATACTTTTTTTCAAGGGTGTTATAACAAGTCCTTACATCTGACTGTTTTGGTCACCCTTTATATTCTATGGCATGGTATTTGCTTATACAATTGTGAAGCATCAATGTAGCATCTGAAATGCAGGCCTTATAAAGGGTTCATGGATGCTTCGTAATGTAGCCTTAAAAGTTGTCCTTTGTTTAAAGTGTGACCCCAAAAAGGTCTAAAACATACATGCCATTTCATCTATATCATCATCCCATCAGTCCAGTTCTAAATTGAGATTTTTCGATATGACTCATATGTTGTGAGGACCACCAGTTTGCCGCCCCCCAAAGATTAAAAAAAACACATTTCATGACAGTCATCAACATGAACACACATTACATCACATCACACCCATCACATCGCCGATGTCACTTGGGTCAACCCCAGGTCGTTCGAGTCTTCTTTCCCGAGGCGGGAGATGGAAGACAGTTCCATGGCTAGTCACGCCGGCTTTCTAGTCCCGTCCGGGTTCTCCCCCCCCCGTGGAACCTGCGTCTCCCTCGCCGTGCTCCGGTGCGCCTTGCTGCTCCCGGGCCCGCCCCTGCCCGCCCCCTTCAGCTTGGCGGGGAGGCAGAAGTCCCTGAAGCAGCGTTTGAAGTTCTCGTCCAGGAAGGCGTAGAGGACGGGGTTCAGGCTGCTGTTGGTGTACCCCAACGCCACGCAGAAGAAGTAGGCCGCCATGACGGCCGTGGTCTCGGGGACGTTCACCAGGGCCTTGACCAGGATGAAGATGTGGATGGGCGTCCAGCACACCACGAACGCCGCCACCACCACCAACACCAGCCGGGTGATGCGCCGGAGGTTGCGGTCCTTCTCCCGCGAGCCGGACAACAGCCGGACACTCTTCAGCCTCAGCACCATCAGGGTGTAGCACACGGTGATGATGAGCACGGGGATGACGAAGGCGAAGACGAACACGCAGATCTTCATCAGGGTGTCCCAGTACACGTAGGGCTCGGGGAACTGTAAGGCGCACTCTGTGGTGCCTAGTGGAAGAGGGGAGAGGAGGAGAGGAGAGAGGAGAGAGAGAGAGGGGGAGGTTGAGAAAGAGACATGACTGATTAGGTGCACTCTACACTCTACGCTCAAGCATACTGTGAAAAGCAATGAAATAACATTTCAGACTGTCTGCCTGTCTCGACTCGCCCTTGGTGGAGGGGTTGGGGAACTGCTAATGGACATTGGCTGTTCGTAACAGCGGTCCTTTTTCACTTTTTTTTCTTTCTTCCACAGCATCATTTGTATTCAGAAAGGTTGCTGTGTGATGTCTGGACAATGGCAAGCTCATTAATCACAGATGGATTAGACATAATGTATTTCCTCTTTTACAAATATGAGAACAGAAAGGGGCCTGTATTAAATATCTACTTTCAGAGACCGGCTGGCACTTCTACTGCACTTTATTCATTCTTACCCCAGGACTCGTGCAAAGCGAGCAATAAAAGACAATGAAACAGCTCAATCTGAGCTGTTGAGACACTTTCATTGGGTTCTTCTTATAAATATTAAATGTCAATCTAAAGCCGGGAGGGTGTGTGACTGTGTGTGCGGATTTTTTTTTTTTTTACCATGGCTGGTCTGGGTCCCTCCCAATAGAAGAGCAGGTATCCCCGCGGCGGAGGAGAGCAGCCAGATGCACACGTTGATCATCTTGGCCTTGATGGGGGTCCGGAAGTCCAGGGCTTTGACGGGGTGACACACGGCCACGTAGCGGTCCACGCTCATCATGGTCAGGGTGAAGATGCTGGTGAACATGTTGTAGTAGTCGATGGAGATGAACACCTGTCGTGGTTTAATTAATGAGACTCAAGATAGGAACTTGCTTTAAATCTAGGTGTAGTATTTATTGAAGAAAATGATCTTTTACAGCTCTAGAGCGGACAGTCAACTTCTCAATGGGAAGCTTTCAATGACTGACACAAAACTAGTACACATAGTAATTGATATATTGTTAACATAGTCATAACATTGATAACAAGTCTGAGAACAGGGAGTAAGTTCTCGTGGGACCGACAGCGAGTCCTAAACAAACTGTTTATGAACACAAGGCCCAAACAGCTCTGTGTTCACAAACAGGACAGTCAGACTCACAACAATCCTACGGGAACCCACCGCATGGAACATACTGTCACATTTTGTGTGAAAATGAATACCACAGGAATACATACAATACATATAATGTTAAAACATTTATAAGATGAAAAACCCCATTACACACCTTACACACCACCTCGCCGAAGGGCCACGAGCTCAGCAGGTAGTCGGTGCTCTGGAACGGCATCGTCGTGGTAACCAGGGCGTCGGCCAGCGCCAGGTTGAAGATGTAAATGTTGGTGGCTGTCTTCATCTTCGTGTACCTGTGGTTTTTTTGTGTTTCATAAAACGACAGAGTAACAACACGAATGATGAGACATGGTATGATACAGATAATATGCCTGAAGAAGGTCTACGTATGACCGAAAAGCTCGCAATAAACTATGTTCTTTTGCAGTGTTTGAGTGTGTGGGTGCTGTTATTCTTGCACTCTAATGATACAGATAATAGTAGATAAAAGTATGGGGTTATCAATAATAACGATTGATGTTTTTGGGAGAAACCGAACTGAAAACTTGTTACACCACCATCTGCTGCAAGATTACCACTTGTGCCGCCTGTGCTGGTGCCTTTCATCGACCTGACAGCTAGACTCTCTCCAACTCGAGGCATAATCAAAGTAACATTCAAAAGTCTCATTCAAAGTCTTTGAACATACCGATCAATATGCCTTTAAGTCATTTCAATGAGATCTTTTGATGTGCCGTAGAAAGATAGCACTCTGCAGTGTGAGTCTACCAGCCAGCTGTCACACTTTCGGGTTGTGTCCTTAACCACATGAAGCTTTCAAGACGTAAAAAAAGAATCCACTTAACACCCATATTTTCGATGATTAAATACTAATTATCAACCCGCCGGCAATTAGTCCACCCTGCTGCTTTCTTGGATCAATACCAGTGGACAGCTTCATTTCATGCTCCATATATCCTATCCTATTAATGTTATTAAGTTGTGGGGAACACGCTAATTGGTAATTGCTGTGGTTACCATCGACTCAAAGGTGTTGAGAATGTGTGAGTATGTATCCACACTATCCTGTAACAAAGCTTGAATCTAAATGTTCGCAATGAATCACTTTTGAACAAGAGAAAAGCTATTGCTCACATCATACAGTATGTATCATAAAACATTTCATGACTCCAAGGCATGACATGGACCTGCTGTTAGTTTTACATTAAGGTCCCTTCCACAAAGGCAGTTCAACTCCTGGAGGGAACAGAGAGATCACATGACAAAGCTGCAGTCATCACAGAGCTGGCCGACTGTGGCGCCCCCCCTGTGCCCCTTCTGTCCTTCTGTCATTGGTGAGTTATGGACAAGACCCCAGTCAAATAAATCCAGACCAACGGCCCGCTAACCACTATATCCTCTAGTCTAGTCTATACAATCAATCACAGTTCTGTGGGGTGGGTGGTAATGTAAGCATATTACAAGACTCGACAAAGGCTATACGGCGGAAACCGTTGTCCTATTAAACAACACATTTGACATCTGGAACCTGAGTGTGCGGCTTCTGTTTCTTTCAAACGTAAGCATATTAACACATAAATGTTTTTTATTTTTCGTTCCAGACATCCATGTTCGAGTATGTCCAGTATGTGTTTATGGTGAAGTATATGAGGTTTGTGTTTGGAGTCATGACGCAAGAAGATTTCCTTATATTCCTGAATATATCGTTTAAATATGATATTGCAACAAAAGAGCCCCCCTAAACTCCTTCTGTATAATAAAGATCACACGTTATAAGATAAATCGAAGGAAATTCATACAATCTAAAAGCTTACTGACCAGACTCATGGTAAATGGCAAATGGACTGCACTTTTATAGCGCCTTTTTTTGCTGCTCCAAAGCGCTTTACAATGGCCTCTCATTCACCCATTCACTGGGAGCTCACTGGGAGCAATTTTGGGGTTCAGTGTCTTGCCCAAGGATGTGGCCAGACGAGGCTCGAACCGCTGATCTGCCAACCTCGTGATCATTAGACGGCGACTCTACCTCCTGCGCCACAGCCACCCCCCTCATGGAAACTACACCAGTGATGAAGTGAGCGGGTACTGTTCAACCAATAGAATTTAATTGAGGTAGGTGGAGAGGAAACGGCCCTCTAGTTGACAGGAAATGGGCAATAAATCTGGATAGCCATTGGTGCATTGCATATGACACACTATAAATTATACCCAATGAGGTGCAAGCAAGCCTATCAGCCTGATTGAGCACCTCGGGTTTATAACACAATTAATCGTGGCCTGGGGTGGTCCAGTGGTCTAGCACCGCGGTCTACAGTACACACATGTTGGCATGCATGGGTTCGAGTCTGGCCCATTCCCTGCTGATGTGCCTTACTCTCCTGTCTATCTTCACTCTCTCTATCCAATGAAATGTAAAATATGTGTGGGACTGCCCCACTCAGAAAGAAATATCCTATTATACTATTTCTCATGGACACAGACACGTGTATTGGTTTTAAACATAACATGGCCCATAACAATACCTGTTCACAAACAAATGTAGCAGTTCCAACTATTGTAAAAGTGCATTTGTATTTTTACAACTCAAAATGGCATCTACAAATTCCTGTGTGTCAACATATTCTAGGTCTAATAACAACAACAACATCTGACCTATAGGTTTTGATGTAAATAGAACCCTTCGTGGATTACAATTCACAATCAGGATGAGTAATGTCGTTTAATATCCTGGATGGATCCATGTGAAGGTAATACATTTGTCTCTGATTTAATTAACCCTTTTAAAAAGACTTGCATTGCAACATCGACCCATGAAAGCTAGCACGACAGAGTCTTTTGTATACTGAACTGAAACCTGTTTATTTCAAAATGATGATAAGTAAAGACCAACATAGGCTCATGTACTGTATCTTAATTTGTGAAAGCAAATACTGTAAACATGCGCCGACCACTGGGTGGCTCACAAGTGTTCGGGAAGCCTCAGCAATTCGTTTACATGTCTGGTAAAACACCTATTTGTTTCTATGATATTTCTGCTGAACTGTGATCTGACATGGCGCTACATAAGTCCAGTCCATTTAACCATTTACATGGAATGCTTTACTTTTATTTCCTGCAAAACTTCTAGTGGTTCGTGTAAGATCTAAAGATAAGACTGTGTAAGACTGAGGCAGCTCTTTTCCCTTCTTGTTTTTAGTATTTTTTTCCTAGCACCAGGGGAGCCCCCCCTCCCAAATGTCGTTGTATGGTACCTGTACTATATTAATGACAATAAAGATCATTCATTCATTCATTCATTCATTCATTCATTCATTCATTCAAGATGAGCAATTAAATGACACTCTGATGATGGACCTTACCTGATGATCACATACATGACGAGGCAGTTCCCCACCAAGCCCACCACGAACACCAGGGAGTAGACAGCGGTGATGATGGGGATGATGGGGGACATGGGCTCCTGCTCCCAGCTGTCATCATCGGGATCGTTGCGACTGAGGTTGTGAGTCTCTGAGTATCCAGACAGCGACGTGGAATTGAGGAAACAGTCTTCGCCGAGCGCAGAGAGACACTTGTTCTCTTCTTTGAAGATTTCAACCGGAGTGCTCTCCATTTTCGGCAATACTTGACCACCTAATCAAAAGTATAGAAAAAGGGCTACCAGCACATGTATGCCTCTGGCTAAGGTGTGGATCAAGCTCGCAAGGAAAAAAATAAATACATAATATTTTTAATAATAATAATAAAAACGTTTTACGAGGTGTACTCTTAATTACGATAACTCTTTAGTGTATTAAATCATGTTTTAAACTAGTTTATGAACTACTCAAAACAATTACGTTGAACCATTTCCGATTTGTAAATGCATTTTTGCTATATATCCAATCCAACTATGATAACAACAGCAAGCAAGATTATATTGCCAATGCGTAATTCCCACCCGCCCTTCGCTTGGTTAACTCACCCTTGATAATTCGGTCCTTTTTGCTTTGAGAAAGATGAACTCTGTGAGGTATTAGAGATGTTATATGATCTATTTTCTGTTGGCTTGCTGAAGGATAATAATACTCCTCACCAAACTTTGCAGAGCGTGGTATGAGCAGAGAGAAGTGAATCTGCAACACACGCACACGAACATGTGCGCACCACAGCATGAACTGAGGCGCGCACCCCGACTCAGCCCTCCAAGCCCCCCTCCAAGCCCAAATATGACACCAGTCAAGAGAAATGACAATAACCCGAAGGCATAAACACACAGGCTATGTCCCCATGTAATTCGATGTCAACAAAATGGTGTAAAAAAAATGGAGTAAAAATGGAGTAAAAAAAAAAAAGGGGAACATGTTTATCTTTATCATAATCATATCACAATAAGGATAATGTTTAGGATATAATATACAGCGCAAAATATATGGAAGAATCATGTCACTATGATAACGATATCGTTCAACATTATTTCATTATAGAAATATTTGGTTTGTAAAATAATGACCTTGGTTAACCAATAATGCTGCTCCGAAAATGGTGTTAAGGAAGTTGATTGTCACCTTTCCTCAAAGTGTAATATGCTCACCCTCTACCTGATAAACATTGGACTGCATCGGACTTGTTTGCAACCACTTTATCCTTCATCAACAGGTTGTGTTAACCCTAACCCTAACCCTACTGTATCAATTAAAGTGCACTATTCTGTGAAACAGTAACGTAAACAAATGTGACAGTGTCTGGTGAAAACGTCCTCAAGTAGGGCAGTCATTTTTCAGTTTTTCTTTCCAGATTATGAAAGTGCAGATTGTAAGCTTTCAAACGATGTGTCATGAAAATAGTTGAAGAATATATTCTTATTTGAATGTTGGTATACACCTCAAACCAAATACAGGAGAAATCAAAACACATGGTGCTGCTAGTAACTATAGCTAAAAAGGTACTTCAACACTTAAACTCCTTGTTCATTTGCGCGACTTGCTGACATGCGGACCTTTGATTGTGAAAACATTCCCACACACCATTACACCACCTGAATGAATGAGAAGGCGAGTGTATAAATAAACTAAACATACAACAAACTCTTGCACACAAAGACCCTGAAAGGTTATATACAGTATAAAGGTTACCATGAATAATCATACTGTATGCTACTGTTTGCAAATACGATAATTCTCTGTGGTATATCAGTCCTGGGGGTGCAGTGTTCTTCATACTCTGTACTCTATACTGTAATGCTCTGGAACTAATGTGTGTGGTTATGCTTATGCAGGGTCTCTTGTAGCCTGAAGCAGGACAGATCCATGAGCCCCCCCACCCCCACTAATTACAGCTATTCAGAAGACAGAGCAAAAGAGAAGTCAAACCTCATTACTGCAGCATTAAAACTCTTCCCGCAAGTGATTCATATTCAGCTGGATATGATGCATGGCAGAGGTCTCAATCCAAAGAGGATCCGAAGAGAATGTCGTGACGTTAGAATTATAAGGTTCTATCTCCATTTCTGGTCAAAATTGAGTTTTTTTTACATAATCTGATCCATTAGGTGTTTATTAATGCCTGTGTGCTGTTATTTTTAAAATGTTGACATTTTTTTGGTTAGGAATTAATAAAATACAAAGGTTCCATCTCATAAAACATAATGGCATGTAAAAACGTTGACACTCAATATCTCTGAACTGCCCTAAACGGAGAGAGAACCTTCTCATTCTAAGCTCACGATGTGTGTATTGTCAGAAAGGATCATGTAGCTGAAAACTCATTTACTGGTTTTAGATGGAAAATCTCCCAGTTTAATTTGTATGAGCAGTAAGGCCGTTATGGTGTGGAAAGTATTTTGTTTGATTGATTCTGAAATAAAATACCAAACGTTGAGATTCATTTGTTTCCTCATAAAATATTGCACAGATGTGCCTGAAAGTACTTATTTATGCATGGACTGCACGGTTTTTATAGTAAACACATTGGTTATTAATTGATAGTCCCCATACTGTGTAGCAATGGCTGAAATGGAAACTCAATATGGAAATGAGAGTGGAGAGAATGAGTGTGTGCCAGGGTTTCCGTTAGAAAAATTTGCCGTCGGACATCGTGTCCGGGAAGAATTCGATTTACCGGACAAACGTGATATATTCCGGTCATCATATTAAAATATACAATTTTTTTTTTTTTGCAAAATCATATTTTTTTTTTCTCCAAATCTAATATAGCTGTTTGTCGCGGTGATTACTGTTGTGTAGCGGCCTATATATGCCATTTAATGTCTATTTCTCATCCGATACGATTAGATGCGAGCTATATAATATATAATAATATAACATGATTTGACGGATGCGCGCTATGCCATGCGTCAAATCCAGCGCTGAACAGGTCCAGCGCTGAACGGGCGCCTCACTGGGAACTGAACAGACAGCATCGATCAATGAACGGACTCCACATTACGTTAACTGAAGTTTGTTAAATTGTTTGGGATTAATGTGAGTTTTCTATTTTCTCTTTCCAGTTTTACCCTTTTTTTTTTAAATCAATAAAACAACGTCATTTCTATAAGTCTCGCTGGTTGGGAAGGCATTTCGTTTAGCTCGGGAGTATGACAATGGGAAGAACATAACTGTATAACTGAATGACAACAAATGTATGAGTAATGAGTAAAACAATGTCACTTTTATAGTATGTTGTTTAACTTGCCGTTCGGTCGCCATGGCTCTAGTGTGTGTAGCAGCTTCAGCTAGCTGGCTAGAAACTTCTAGGGGTGCGTTCGTAAACACGCTCTGAGAGCGCCGGAGCGCACGCTGGCTTCGATGTCACAGAGCGACCGAGTCGTTCGATTGGACGAGAGGCGTTCCGCGAGTGCTGATCGGATTTCCAGAGCGTGTTTACGAACGCACCCATAGATGGGAAATCAAGAAACCGTATTACATGGTGGACGGGTTGGCAGGGTTGCCAGATAGGCATGGGTTACCGCCGAATGGGCTACTGTGTTTAAGCGGTAATAGACTGGTTAAGCTGTAATCCCATCTGGCATCAATCCCATGTGGCACCTGTGCGCTGTTTCGCATAGGCCGGCCTACACATTAGGAGTCATCATCATGCCGGTGTCAAATCATATCATAATAAAAGAAATACATAGCCTATATATTCGTCTTTTTTTAAATAGAAGGAATCAGAATGTGAACTTTAGCGAATTGTATTCAAAGGGAATTATTTTCACCGGACAATATGTCCGACGACTTTTCAATATGTCGGACTTCAACAAAATTTACCGGACAAAGACCGGTAATTGCCGGTTAACGGAAACCCAGGTGTGTGCAATGTGCATAGATTACAGTATACAGTATGTTATATGTTGCCCTGACATGTTGATTTAAAGCTCAAATCCAAACTTCTGAAAGCTTTGTGACCTTCAGGAAAACTTCACGCCTTCCATCACAAACCGCATTGGACGCCAAGCAAATAGAGTCACAGGGAAATGAAGGATGGTTGTGCCTGCTATAAGTTGTTGTGACAGAGGCTTGGCGAAGAGTTCCCAATAAGTGAGCTTGGTGAAACTTACTCATTCTGTTCATTCATAACAAAATTGATTGAGTGCATCTGGTTAGGTGGACCCCCAGAGGGGAGACACAGATGAGCTATGTTGTAATTTCAACACACTCTGAGAGCAAAATCAACCTTGGTATACATTGTGTATTCAGGAGAGAGGTACAGTATTGAATCTAGCATCAAGAAAAGTGTTTGCTACAAATGTATTAGGAGACATTCTGAAGACCCGATAACTCATTCCTTCAGGGGATCGTATGATAAAAATGCCTTGTCTGGCAATTCACATTATGCAACTTTTCAAAGCATTTAAACATATTGAGTGCACAGCGGTGCTTGTTACTTTCTTCTTTTAAAAAAAACACTTTTTTAAAAGCATAGCCAGGGCTGAAAGTGGATTGAAGTTCTTGCAGGTAGCCTAACTATACTACAATAAAGTAGAGTCCGCTGCTACACTGCTAGTAGACTGCTCCCAGTAGATTTGTTTGGATGTTTCAGTCTTACAAGATGACTATACAAGATGACCATACTACCCCAACCTTCATTGCTTCATATTGTTCTCCCACCCCCATGGGAAGGGGGTATGTGTTTTCAACCTCTGAGCCTAACATTTGCTAAATACAACCCCACTACAAATAGGTTAGCCCATGCAGGCTAAACCTTGCATATTTGGCTTACAACATCTGATGATGCTATTTTGACATTTACTGCAACTACACCACACAGTTAGGAAACAGTTTGAATGTTTGTGGTCCAGCATGTTTTCAACACCGAGGAAGTGATAACGTTTAACAGTTTCAAAATCAGAAACAAAATCAGTTTCCACATCAATGGAAATGCGCCAGCGTTAGCTCATGAGATAATTTCCATCTGTAGTCCTTATATAGTAGTGGGGATTATTCACCAAATTCATTGCATTGCAATATTTTTGGCTTGACTTGCAACGGTGTCATTGATTTTCAACAATGCATATTGAACACACATATCAATTTTGAATGCCTGCATGGTGTAGAAATTAGAAACACTTGACAATGTGTATAGGAAATTATTTATTGAAATTCGGTGACTTAACAGTCTCCTTAATGGCCAAAACATTCACCACAGACTGACAATTAAATGGTTTCTCTCCTGTATGAACTATCAGGTGTCTCTTCAAGCCTCCTTTATAATGGACAAAACATTCACCACAGAATGAAAAAAACTACAATATCTTATTGATAGATTGATCAATTAATTTAACATTTGAATGATCGACAGCTTCACCTGATAAGTACACATGTAAGAATCTGCTCTGTTTTGTGACGGATATCCATTGTGTATCCTTCCTTTATCCATATTGACAATTCTTGCACATACTGTATATTGCACTATTTCCTGTCGCTCTGTGTTTTTGTTGTATTATGTTTTTATTTGAAGTTTTGTTGTTGTTGTTGTTTTTTTGCTTAGTTTGCTCTGTTGCATTCACTGGAGAGGATTTCTGAACCAGACCGAACACAAACAAGCTGTATAAAAGCCATTTGTCTGCAGACGGATCCAATTTAATTTAATTGAAAAAGACGGAAAATCCCAGATTGAATGAGTGAACCTTGAGCTTTCTGTCTGCCATGTCTGCCATCTCTCACATAATCACAATCTTCACTTCCTCCTACTGTATGTCTCTCTGATGATCACACCCACACCTCAAGAGGGCAACATTGGGAATTAACACCCGAAACACAAACAGAAATGATGTGGCTTGAGTACAAACTTCACCCAATAATCTGTCAACGAAGATTAATGTGTGTCGTTAGATAATTCATCAGATGCAAACTCTCCTTTAACGAGGTCTGGGTTTGTGTGGGTACGGGGGATTTATCCCACCCAAGCTGGAAGCTACAGGGCCTATTTTATAAAACCTGTCTCATTACACAGCAAACAAACTGATAATTGAATACTTTGTCCAGAACAAATGAATGTTAAAACCAACCACTGGATGTCTGATTGCTTCTTCTTCTCCTCTCTGGAGCCTCTCTTTGAAACCAGTGGAGAGGAAAAGAAGGGAAACTAGACAGGGGCAATTCCTGCGGAAATTGTGAAGTGTGCTTGCCCCTTACAGCCAGTAGGGGGCAGGTCAATCTCCCCCCCCCCCCCCCCCCCCACACACACACACGTTAAACTGCATTTCATTGCCTGGTACTTGTACAGAAGTTGTACTCCACAATGACAATAAAGTTTAATCTAATCTAAACTAATCTAATCTAATCCAGATAATGACATCTCTGTACTCTGCAGTAGGCAGTATGAGCTTTTGGACACAGCCTTCATGAAGTGAAGTTCAGTTTGGAATTAGATATAACATTAATTAACTCAAACTAATCAATGTATCCACAAATTGAAACAAAACCGTTAGACTTGAGGCTGCCAAAGCTAGTAAGATAAAACAGTGGGTTAGAACCTATTCTAAGGTGTTGATCAGGAAATCAACCACACCTGAGAATAAGTGGTTAGCATATAGCTAACAGGTGCAACTAATTACTCAGTCATGGGTAATTAGGGTCCGGGGATCCTTTATAAGCACAAGAAAAAGTTAGTCAGGTATAGCAGGAGTTCTATTCTGACAGGGCCTTTGGTAATCTAACGTTAGTTGTGGCTACCAGTAGGGTTTTGGTTAGCAACATGGCAGTGGCTATTACACTCTCCCTGTGGTATGTTCTTCAATTCAAGATGGTTTGTTTCATTTGTATATGAAAATGGATGGAGATTTGTTTGTGATTGTGCGATTGAATGTGTTTCAGGGCCTCTTGGGTTTTTTGCCTGCTGATTGGAGGAATAGCCTGTTTTCCTGCACCAAAAGGTAGGCATAAATTGTTCATGTCAATTCTTAAAAGCAGAATGTTATGGTCAAACTGATTTAGCATTTTAAATGTTTCAACATCCCTTCCCTCAGGTGACGGCGATGGCTCTCAGAACAGCGTCGGTGATCTCTCAGGACTGGCTCCAATGGCTTTCATCAATTCCCGTTCAAGCTTCCAGCAAGGCAGAAGAGGCCTCTACCAGAACCGCTACACCCCTGGTGAACCAACCGGTTTTGAACAGCAGAGGGTCCAAATGGTGCCACAAAGAAGCTCTCTGACCAGCGACAGTGATCTCTCAGAACTGGTGCCACTCGCTTCCACCAACTCTCGTTCAAGCTTCCAGGGAGTTAGGAGAGTGTTCTCCCGGGTCCGCTACACCCCTGGAGATGTCCCAATGATGATGATGGCCCAGGCCCCTGGGCAGCAGCAAGTCCACATGGTGCCACAAAGCTCTCAGACCAGCATCGGTGGTTTCTCAGGACTGGCTCCAATTGCTTCTGTCAACTCCCGTTCAAGCTTCCAGCAAGGCAGACAGGGCCTCAACTGGAACCTCTACACCCCTGGAGATGTCCCGATGATGGCGGCCCAGGGCCCTGGGCAGCAGCAAGTCCACATGGTGCCACAAAGCTCTCAGACCAGCATCGGTGGTTTCTCAGGACTGGCTCCAATTGCTTCAGTCAACTCCCGTTCAAGCTTCCAGCAAGGCAGACAGGGCCTCTACCGGAACCTCTACACCCCTGGGGAAGGCCAGCCTCAGTCTGGCAGTGATGCTGCCAAAGGCGGAAGTTCTCCAGGTGTCGGTGAACAGGGGTGGCAAGAGCGTGTCTAATGATCTCCTCAACAAGCCTACTACTGAGGTGGAATCGTCCCTGGATGTAGCAATGGTAAAGCTTGATTTGGCCACATGATTTTTAACTTCCAAATGACAATAGCATTTGGTGTTGCTAACTACTTTATTTTGTCTTCTAGGTTCTGTGTTGGATTTGCTGCTCCTGCTACTTTTTCAGCAACTGGGAACCAATAAATAATTTGATTTTTCTTTGAATTTGCCTCAGTGTCTTTGACATTTCCCTTGACATACCTGCTGTTGGTCAGTGTAGTTGGCACTTGCTTGTATCACTTTCACAAATGGCTCAAACTACAACACAAACTGTAACGAAAGCTGAACACATCGCTTTTCTGGAGCTGTTTCCCTGTGAATTCAAGCTTCCCCTCATAAATAACTGTCTTCTTTATTCTTAGAAGACACAAGCAGAAATCTGCTATTTGGTGACAAAATGAGCCAAGTTTACTTCCCTCCAATATTAATTTCTGCCTTGCTGGGATTCAGAGTGAGGATTCACAGCTTGAAAGTGCACCGGATAGATCTGCCCTGAACCCCTACCATCTAAGACTCAGGAAGTACCGCATCCTCGGGTCCCAGCAGGCTCCAGAACGGCTTTCACAGAGCTGTCATTCTGATAAACAACCCCCACCCCACACACACTCTGTTGAACAATGCCCCCCCCCCACACATGGGGTCACTGTGGACAATCCAATTTAACCATTGCACTACTGTTGGCTGCACACCCCTGGTCAATGTGAACACAAGTACCCTTTGCACTACTGCTGTTTACAAATACTACTTTTTGATATAGCCTCTATTTATACATCTGTACATACCATACTGTAAATAGCTACCTTAACTGTACATAGCTCATAACTGTATATACCTCTAACTACCATACTTGCCATACTGTACCTATCACTGGCATGTTTTATATCCTGTTTTATATTACTATTTACACTTCTGGTTAGATGCTATACTGCATTTCATTGCCTGATACTTGTACTCCACAATGACAATAAAGTTGAATCTAATCTAATCCAGATAATGACATCTCTGTACTCTGCAGTAGGCAGTATGAGCTTTTGGACACAGCCTTCATGAAGTGAAGATCGGTTTGGAATTAGATATAACATTAATGAACTCAAACTAATCAATGAAACCCCAAAGCGAAACAAAACCGTTAGACTTGAGGCTGCCAAAGCTAGTAAGATAAAACAGTGGGTTAGAACCTATTCTAAGGTGTTGATCAGGAAATCAACCACACCTGAGAATAAGTGGTTAGCATATAGCTAACAGGTGCAACTAATTACTCAGTCATGGGTCATTAGGGTCTGGGGATCCTTTATAAGCACAAGAAAAAGTTAGTCAGGTATAGCAGGAGTTCTATTCTGACAGGGCCTTTGGTAATCTAACGTTAGTTGTGGCTACCAGTAGGGTTTTGGTTAGCAACATGGCAGTGGCTATTACACTCTCCCTGTGGTATGTTCTTCAATTCAAGATGGTTTGTTTCATTTGTATATGAAAATGTATGTGGAGATTTGTTTGTGATTGTGCGATTGAATGTGTTTCAGGGCCTCTTGGGTTTTTTGCCTGCTGATTGGAGGAATAGCCTGTTTTCCTGCACCAAAAGGTAGGCATAAATTGTTCATGTCAATTCTTAAAAGCAGAATGTTATGGTCAAACTGATTTAGCATTTTAAATGTTTCAACATCCCTTCCCTCAGGTGACGGCGATGGCTCTCAGAACAGCGTCGGTGATCTCTCAGGACTGGCTCCAATGGCTTTCATCAATTCCCGTTCAAGCTTCCAGCAAGGCAGAAGAGGCCTCTACCAGAACCGCTACACCCCTGGTGAACCAACCGGTTTTGAACAGCAGAGGGTCCAAATGGTGCCACAAAGAAGCTCTCTGACCAGCGACAGTGATCTCTCAGAACTGGTGCCACTCGCTTCCACCAACTCTCGTTCAAGCTTCCAGGGAGTTAGGAGAGTGTTCTCCCGGGTCCGCTACACCCCTGGAGATGTCCCAATGATGATGATGGCCCAGGCCCCTGGGCAGCAGCAAGTCCACATGGTGCCACAAAGCTCTCAGACCAGCATCGGTGGTTTCTCAGGACTGGCTCCAATTGCTTCTGTCAACTCCCGTTCAAGCTTCCAGCAAGGCAGACAGGGCCTCTACCGGAACCTCTACACCCCTGGAGATGTCCCGATGATGATGGCGGCCCAGGGCCCTGGGCAGCAGCAAGTCCACATGGTGCCACAAAGCTCTCAGACCAGCATCGGTGGTTTCTCAGGACTGGCTCCAATTGCTTCTGTCAACTCCCGTTCAAGCTTCCAGCAAGGCAGACAGGGCCTCTACCGGAACCTCTACACCCCTGGAGAAGGCCAGCCTCAGTCTGGCAGTGATGCTGCCAAAGGCGGAAGTTCTCCAGGTGTCGGTGAACAGGGGTGGCAAGAGCGTGTCTAATGATCTCCTCAACAAGCCTACTACTGAGGTGGAATCGTCCCTGGATGTAGCAATGGTAAAGCTTGATTTGGCCACATGGTTTTAACTTCCAAATGACAATAGCATTTGGTGTTGCTAACTACTTTATTTTGTCTTCTAGGTTCTGTGTTGGATTTGCTGCTCCTGCTACTTTTTCAGCAACTGGGAACCAATAAATAATTTGACTTTTCTTTGAATTTGCCTCAGTGTCTTTGATATTTCCCTTGACATACCTGCTGTTGGTCAGTGTAGTTGGCACTTGCTTGTATCACTTTCACACATGGCTCAAACTACAACACAAACTGTAACGAAAGCTGAACACATCGCTTTTCTGGAGCTGTTTCCCTGTGATTTCAAGCTTCCCCTCATAAATAACTGTCTTCTTTATTCTTAGAAGACACAAGCAGAAATCTGCTATTTGGTGACAAAATGAGCCAAGTTTACTTCCCTCCAATATTAATTTCTGCCTTGCTGGGATTCAGAGTGAGGATTCACAGCTTGAAAGTGCACCGGATAGATCTGCCCTGAACCCCTACCATCTAAGACTCAGGAAGTACAGCATCCTCAGGTCCCAGCAGGCTCCAGAACGGCTTTCACAGAGCTGTCATTCTGATAAACAACCCCCACACACACACTCTGTTGAACAATGCCCCCACCCACACATGGGGTCACTGTGGACAATCCAATTTAACCATTGCACTATTGTTGGCTGCACACCCCTGGTCAATGTGAACACAAGTACCCTTTGCACTACTGCTGTTTACAAATACTACTTTTTGATATAGCCTCTATTTATACATCTGTACATACCATACTGTAAATAGCTACCTTAACTGTACATAGCTCATAACTGTATATACCTCTAACTACCATACTTGCCATACTGTACCTATCACTGGCATGTTTTATATCCTGTTTTATATCACTATTTACACTTCTGGTTAGATGCTAAACTGCATTTCATTGCCTGATACTTGTACTCCTCAATGACAATAAAGTTTAATCTAATCTAATCTAATCCAGATAATGACATCTCTGTACTCTGCAGTAGGCAGTATGAGCTTTTGGACACAGCCTTCATGAAGTGAAGTTCGGTTTGGAATTAGGCATAAAATTAATTAACTCAAACTAATCAATGTATCCCCAAAGCGAAACAAAACCGTAAGACTTGAGGCTGCCAAAGCTAGTAAGATAAAACAGTGGGTTAGAACCTATTCTAAGGTGTTGATCAGGAAATCAACCACACCTGAGAATAAGTGGTTAGCATATAGCTAACAGGTGCAACTAATTACTCAGTCATGGGTAATTAGGGTCCGGGGATCCTTTATAAGCACAAGAAAAAGTTAGTCAGGTATAGCAGGAGTTCTAGTCGGACAGGGCCTTTGGTAATCTAACGTTAGTTGTGGCTACCAGTAGGGTTTTGGTTAGCAACATGGCAGTGGCTATTACACTCTCCCTGTGGTATGTTCTTCAATTCAAGATGGTTTGTTTCATTTGTATATGAAAATGGATGGAGATTTGTTTGTGATTGTGCGATTGAATGTGTTTCAGGGCCTCTTGGGTTTTTTGCCTGCTGATTGGAGGAATAGCCTGTTTTCCTGCACCAAAAGGTAGGCATAAATTGTTCATGTCAATTCTTAAAAGCAGAATGTTATGGTCAAACTGATTTAGCATTTTAAATGTTTCAACATCCCTTCCCTCAGGTGACGGCGATGGCTCTCAGAACAGCGTCGGTGATCTCTCAGGACTGGCTCCAATAGCTTTCATCAATTCCCGTTCAAGCTTCCAGCAAGGCAGAAGAGGCCTCTACCAGAACCGCTACACCCCTGGTGAACCAACCGGTTTTGAACAGCAGAGGGTCCAAATGGTGCCACAAAGAAGCTCTCTGACCAGCGACAGTGATCTCTCAGAACTGGTGCCACTCGCTTCCACCAACTCTCGTTCAGGCTTCCAGGGAGTTAGGAGAGTGTTCTCCCGGGTCCGCTACACCCCTGGAGATGTCCCAATGATGATGATGGCCCAGGCCCCTGGGCAGCAGCAAGTCCACATGGTGCCACAAAGCTCTCAGACCAGCATCGGTGGTTTCTCAGGACTGGCTCCAATTGCTTCTGTCAACTCCCGTTCAAGCTTCCAGCAAGGCAGACAGGGCCTCTACCGGAACCTCTACACCCCTGGAGATGTCCCGATGATGATGGCGGCCCAGGGCCCTGGGCAGCAGCAAGTCCACATGGTGCCACAAAGCTCTCAGACCAGCATCGGTGGTTTCTCAGGACTGGCTCCAATTGCTTCTGTCAACTCCCGTTCAAGCTTCCAGCAAGGCAGACAGGGCCTCTACCGGAACCTCTACACCCCTGGAGATGTCCCGATGATGATGGCGGCCCAGGGCCCTGGGCAGCAGCAAGTCCACATGGTGCCACAAAGCTCTCAGACCAGCATCGGTGGTTTCTCAGGACTGGCTCCAATTGCTTCAGTCAACTCCCGTTCAAGCTTCCAGCAAGGCAGACAGGGCCTCTACCGGAACCTCTACACCCCTGGAGATGTCCCGATGATGGCGGCCCAGGGCCCTGGGCAGCAGCAAGTCCACATGGTGCCACAAAGCTCTCAGACCAGCATCGGTGGTTTGTCAGGACTGGCTCCAATTGCTTCAGTCAACTCCCGTTCAAGCTTCCAGCAAGGCAGACAGGGCCTCTACCGGAACCTCTACACCCCTGGAGAAGGCCAGCCTCAGTCTGGCAGTGAGGGGCTTGGTTAGGGTTTCCCGTTTAGAAGGTAGAGCCTGTGTCTAATGATCTCCTCAACAGGCCTACTATTAAGTAAGTAAAGCTTTATTTATATAGCACCTTTCATACAAGAAATGTTGGTGCGTCCCTGGATGTAGCAATGGTAAAGCTTGATTTGGCCACATGGTTTTAACTTCCAAATTACAATAGGATTTGGTGTTGCTAACTACTTTATTTTGTCTTCTAGGTTCTGTGTTGGAGTTGCTGCTCCTGCTACTTTTTCAGCAACTTGGAACCAATAAATAATTTGACTTTTCTTTGAATTTGCCTCATTGTCTTTGACATTTCCCTTGACATACCTGCTGTTGGTCAGTGTAGTTGGCACTTGCTTGTACCACTTTCACAAATGGCTCAAACTATAACTTTTATACAACGAATGCTGAAATACATCGGTAAAGAAATGTGTGGTCATGTAAAATTCTTGTTTTTCTGGAGATGTTTCCATGTGAATGCAGGCTTCCCCTCATAAATAAGTGTTCTTTATTCTTAGAAGACACGAGCAGAAATCTGCTATTTGGTGATAAAATTAGCCCAAGTTTACTCTCTTCCAATACGAATTTCTGCCTTGCTGGGGTTCACCAGAATTTTGAGGTGTACCAGCATTCAAATAAGCATATCCTCTACTATTTTCAGACTTCAATGTATGACATAATTTCAAAGGCTACAATCTGTAATATAAATAATGACCTTGCCCTACTTTATATTTATTGAAGTGTTTATTTAGTTTGTTGCTGTAAGGCCCCAATTTCCCCTAGTAGTAGATGTAGAGAAGATGGCCTGCTCTGGGGATGCTACCTACTCTGAAGCCTGCTGTACCATCTTCGTCTCTTTGTCTGGTTTCTCATCCTCGAGAATAAATCACTGTTAGTGTTTCACCCATATAATACTTTTATTTTTATTTTTTATCTCTGAGAGCTCCTCTCCCAACCATTCCACCACCACACTCCATTGTGCTTCACTCAGCCACGACCTAGATTGGATTTCTAGATTAGATTCAACTTTATTGTCATTGCGGAGTACCAGTACCAGACAACGAAATGCATTTTAGCATCTAACCAGAAGTGCAAGTAAGCATTGTGTTAAAGTGCAAAACATGATATTGTAGACATAATGTAAGGACATGATAGAGTAGACAAAATAGGATATGTGCAGTATGTAAGTGTACTTTTAAAAAGTATACTAAATTGCAAGTACTTTAAGTGGTAATGTAATGTACTTATTAAAAGTATACTTATTTTCAAGTCCTGTGTAATACACTAAATATATTTCTAATTGTGCTTTATTACAATTTAATTACAACTAAAATATACTTATTACAAAAATAGTAGTCCCAAAAAGTCACGCTTTAAGTTAACTAATCATGAACATACTTCAAGTATACTGATTAGTCTGACTGCAAGTACGCAAAAGTGTACTAAGATTTAATATACTTAAGTACATTTATTTTTGTGGTTTGTGGTCCCACTATAATGCGTCTAGCATGTCTTACATCTAAAATCATGAGGGGATAAACGGTGAGTTGACACAAATAATTGTCTACAGTACATGAATAACTTTGACACATACAGTTTAGAGTATATGGGGAAATTCCTAATCATCTTCAAGCTTCAGAAGTTTCAACTGCCTGGAGCAAAAGGGAGCAACTTTTGGAGAACGTTTGGTGTGATTTGCTTCTCCTTGGCTCAGGTGCCGAGAGACAGCAGAGTGAGTGTGGCCGGGCCAGGCCAGGGTCAGCTCAGTGCGGTCTGCAGGGTGCTCTGTTTGATGTATAGCCCTCAGAAACAGCTGATCATCACCTAGAATGCTGACAGTGCACTATGGGAGACCTGGGCGTTTACGAGCAGCGCCAGAGGAACCGGACCACACACTCATGGTACACTACATCAAAGTAGTGGGGGAGAGATGGAGAGAGAGAGAGAGAGAGGGGGAGAGAGAGAGAGAGAGAGAGAGGGAGGGAGGGAGAGAGAGAGAGAGAGAGAGAGAGAGAGAGAGAGGGAGGGAGGGAGAGAGAGAGAGAGAGAGAGAGAGAGAAAGTTGGAGAGAGACAGGAGTTCAGTGGGGATTACTCACCGAATCCATTGCATTGCAATATTTTGGCTTGACTAGCGAGTGTGTCATTGATTTTCAACAACATTGACATTTATTTACATTCCTCAGAATAAAGGTCAGAAATGTTGGTCGGTTACCAACTTGTTCCTGCTTTCACTGGTTTGGGGGAGACAGTCTATTGTTTTCTTCCAGTGCCTTTACCTGATTGCTTGAGGGAAATAGCTGTTTGACATCCTCTGGGTTTTTAGCCCCGAGGCTTCGGTACCATGTCCTCCGACGGCAATAGCTCGAACAGTTTCTGATTGGGGTGGATGGGGGTCCTTGATAATCCTGAGGGCCTTTCTGACACACCGGGCGGTCACTGTAGGTGTCCTGGATGGAGGGAAGCTCACCACCGCTCTGTGCAGAGGCACAGAGAAAGAAACTGACTGAAACTAAATTGAAGTCACTGGCATCCAAGCCCCAGGCACCAGGCCAAAAACCTAGGTGTCATCATAGATTGTCATTTAATGTTTCGATGCCCACATCAGGAATGTGACCGAATCTGCTTTTCATCACTTAAAAAATATTGCCAGAGTGTGTCCGTTTCTCTCCCAGGCCAATACTGAGAGACTAGCGCACACTTTTCTTTTTCTTTCGCTAGCTGGACTATTGTAATGCTCTCCTTTCTGGTTTACTAAAAAAAGCCATCGATGAACTCCAACTTATAAAATAATTCAGCTGCTCGTGTGTTGGCCAGTACCAGAAGGAGCGCACACATTACACCTGTTTTAAAATCTCTCCACTCACTGGATACCTGTTAGTTGTAGAATTGATTTTAAGATTATTGTATTGGTTTACAAAGCACTAAATTGTCTTGCTCCAGACTACATGTCTGACATGGTTTTAAGATATGTACCCACTAGATCCCTCAGATCCTCTGGTACTGGTCACTAGATCCCCCAGGTCCTCTGGTACTGGTGAACCCACTAGATCCCTCAGGTCCTCTGGTACTGGTCACTAGATCCCTCAGGTCCTCTGGTACTGGTCACTAGATCCCTCAGATCCTCTGGTACTGGTCACTAGATCCCTCAGGTCCTCTGGTACTGGTGAACCCACTAGATCCCTCAGGTCCTCTGGTACTGGTGAACCCACTAGATCCCTCAGGTCCTCTGGTACTGGTCACTAGATCCCTCAGGTCCTCTGGTACTGGTCACTAGATCCCTCAGGTCCTCTGGTACTGGTCTCTTGGTTGTTCTAAGGGTCTGGTCTAAGACCCACGGCAAGGCCACTTTTAGCCACTATGGCCCCAGACTATGGAACAGATTTGTTTTGTTTTTTTACATTCCATTCATGTTCTTTTTTTAACTTACTCTTGTTTTTTATGTTCAGCACTTGGAGTTGCATTTGCTGTATGACTTGGTTGGTATACAGCATCTACTCTGGCATGTGTAATTCATATAAATGATGCAGTAATGCACTGTGTCTCACAGTGGAAAGGTCTTCTAAGATGTCCCTCTCCTCTCCTGCCTTTGGTTACGGTGAGGTGAAACTTCTCTCACGGACTCCAGGAAGACGAGCTGATGTCATGGAATTATCTAATGGGGATCCTGATAAACAAAACAAAACAAAACAAAACAAAACAAAACAAAACAAAACAGTCTCTCAGGACGTCACCGGGGGAAACAAACAACGTTCGATTGATGTGTGTGACTTAATGAGCAGTGAGAGCATCAACAGAGACAACCATCAGAGGTGTTGTCGTCTATACTGTAAACACATAAATGCTTAAGAACCAGGGGAATAAGGCCAACTCTCGCCGTTTACTCAAACTCATGAGCCGGGGGTCTGCCGGGGGTCTCTCCGCTCACTGGATCCCGGCCTATCGACAGAACAGAACAGTTAACACTTAATCAGCACTGACAGCCTGTGAGTCAACATGTTTTTATATATCTTTGCACTCGATCACATTTCAGGACCCTCCTTTCATGACCTTTCCTAGATTCAAAATCACACCAGGATAAGCTAGTTGCTAGTATAAAGCTATTTTGCAGTTTTCCTGTGTAGGAGGCAGGCTAATTTACAAGTGGCCAACTAGTGGTCGTTGTGTGTAAATAGCAGCTTGAGCATTGTAAAGAGGGGGTAATTTGACTCTCTTTTAGTAGGTAAAAAAAAAGGGCACGGCTGTTCTAGTGTTAATAACATATAACTCAGATACAGTGCCGTAGTCCGGCTCTCACCCCCCCCCCCCAACGTGCAACGGGCTTCTGTCTCGGCCGCGGTTCACGTTGTCTTCCGATTCCCACCTTCTTTATCTGTGCCTCCTGTGAGTGGTGGTGCACTGGTGTGTTGCATCGAGCCGACGAGCTCGTGGGTTGGTTTCCCATGGCAACTCGACTCGAGTGATGCGGGGCAGCTGTGTGCGTAGCTGTGGGGTTTCCATGCTACCTACCTGGGACACAGGGGCCAGAATGGGCACTGTCCATGGGACTGAGTTTCACCTCCAGCTACGCGGCCCTGAGGCCATAATGGCCGCTGTCCATGGTGCTGAACCTCATCATAGTCACAGATCAGAGAGGGTTGACACACCACATACAGTACATCCCCCCCGCCCTCTCACTCTCTCTCTCTCTCTCTCTCTCTCTCTCTCTCTCTCTCTCTCTCTCTCTCTCTCTCTCTCTCTCTTTCTCTTTCTCTCTCTCTCTCTCCCTCTCTCTCTCTCTCCCTCTCTCTCTCTCTCTCTCTCTACAAGCAACAAACAAGCACTTAGTGGCGACCCAGGCGTAGGTAGTTCTGTACAGATGACAGGTATGTTGGAACAGATGGTCAGGAGGACCTCCTGCAGTCTGTATGCCCACGTTCAACACAGTGAAGAAAAAGTTAGCGTTGTCTGCTCTGACGCGTAGCTCCTTACTCAAGACTGTTATGTTAAAACAATGAAAAAATGTGTCAGGGGTTACCAGGTTTACAAGTGTAATAATAACAAATAAGCAAAAGAATATGAATAAAACTATAAATAATCAATGAATTGCAATATATTTTTGTGTGTGGGCTGTTGTTTGTGCTTACTGTTTGTTGCCAAGATTAAAGAGGGAATCAGTATCACTTTAAACATGTTCCATTGACGTTGTAATACCCAGCATGAGTCTTCTATATTGTAGTAATATTGTTCTCTATACCATTTATATCTATATCACGCAAGATTGTGGCTGACCCCTCACATCCAGCTCACAGCTTGTTTGAATGACTCCCTTCTGGACAGCGGTACAGGGCCACCAGGTCAGAAACATCACAACACTTGAACAGTTTCTTCCCCAAAGCCACAGCCCTCCTCAATAACTCCTGATCATTGCACCTTGCACTTTACATGTTCTTGCATTAAGTTGTACAGTATATTTATTCACTCGTATTGGTACTGTATATTTTGTCTTGAGTATTGTTGTGTTGTCGTCTTGTTGTTGTACGTACTGTAGCTTGTTCAGCATGGAGAATACCAAGTCATGTTCCTAGTGCACTGCACATAGCCAATAAAGTTGAATTTAATTGAATTTAATTCTAGAACCCTTGAGTAGATCGTACTTGTATACTGTACTCTATAGTTACTATAGTTATAGTTACATGACCGGCATTCTACAATAAAAAATGTAAGTGGCACGCTCCCCACATTTACAGGTGGTTCCTCCCAGTCCCTCCATCCAGTCATTCCAAACACAGATGGTAAATTGGTAGGTTGGTTGGTGGTGTGAATTCATTCATGGTCTGTTTTACTGCCTCCATCGTGTCTCCATGACCACCATGGCTACCAGCCACGTTCAACCACACAACTCAAGATAATCATTGCAGTCTATTACTGAGGCAATAGCATCAGATATCTGAACATATCTATGTTAGGCTCTTCTAGTAAGGTGTGTGTGTGTGTGTGTGTGTGTGTGTGTGTGTGTGTGTGTGTGTGTGTGTGTGTGTGTGTGCATGCACACATAGCATTAGCCAATTATAGCAATGCCATCATAATGTAACATTTAACACAATTAAATATCCATAAGAAAGCACACTGCAGATTCTAATCCTTGTGCGTGTGTCTGTGCATGTGTGTGTCCTTGACCATAGTCTTAGGGCTGCCTGCAAACCAGATGTACAGATCAGTGTTCTTCCAAATGGTAATCAGTTTGTTTTTGTTCAAGGTGTAATATGTAGCATTTTCCCCTTGAAAATGTCACAAAATCATTACTTATGTTATGAAGCATTGGCAGTCTGTCACAGCATGTGCACACTGCACAATACCCACAATGCCCTTCTGCCTGGAATTTGCTTCTCCAAAATGTTCTGGAAATTTCTGGGCTCCTACCACTTCCTGGGTATTGTTTGGGGAATTTGGGATTTGTTGGTATTTGAAACTTCTGTTTTAACAAATCGTGAGCTTAGAATGATAAGGTTCTATCTCCGTTTAGGGTAGTTCAGAGATATTGAGCGTCAAAGTATTTACATTCCATTATGTTTTGTGTGATGAAACCTTTGTATTTTATTAATTACTAACTAACAAATGTCAACATTTTAAAAAATAACACCACACAGGCATTAATAAACACCTAAGGGATCAGAGATAGACAAAAATGGAGATAGAACCGTATAATTCTAACGTCACGAAATGTGTCTCAACTGGTTGGTTCATTTCTGTGTTCATGTTTCAGCGAACATGTCCAGAAGAAGGTGCAGTCCTGCATATGGTGTCTTTAATCTACTCCATTAAACTAATTAGTCTGAAAAATCACTGACATGCAAAGCTCTGTGTCTGCAGGTTGTTGCTTAATGTAATTCAGCTGTTGTGTTAGCGCCAGTCATTACATATGGATTGATCAGTGCTGTTGTGAATCCATCAATGTTTCCCCAGTGGGGTGAAATAAAGGCTGTGCTTCAAACCAGTGGTCTACATTTCACATATCCCAAGTCTGTTATTTAACTTTAAGCTCATCCTACAATAAGCTGCGTAACTGTACTTGTGCACTTTTGAGTTTCCACGTGCAGTGTATAAGACTGCTGTATAGTAGCCATTTCAAAAGGATGTACAGTAAATGTCTGAAAGACACTGGCCTAATGATTGTCAATGTTCCCCCTAAGAATAGGTCAATGAATTTTAGAATTTGCCATTTAGCAGACGCTTTTAATCCAAAGCGACTTACAATTACAAATTACAGGGACATTCCCCCTGGAGTAACTCACAACCTTCCGATCACCAGTCCAACTCACTATCCACTAGACCAAACTACCCACCCCCAATGACCTTGAGTTGGACCTGCCATGAGGTCAGTTGTATGCAATTCTTTGAATTGGATCAAATGCAGAAAGTAAATGGATTGGTCAAGTGCAAAATATCAAATAGACTTTGTATTACTGCAAAAAACAGGATTTGTGCACCTGCTTTAATGATACAGAGACAGGTCATGAGGTCTACTCATGAGTCTAGATGGGAATTGTGGAGACGGACTTCGAGCCACATAACAGCATTCGCTCTTTTGCTTCAAATTGTATCTTCACATTGCATGCAAAGCAGCACACACTACCTTTAGAACTCCCTTTATTGGTTCTCAAGAAAAACAGAGGAGCGATTATTTATATCAGTCAATCACAAAAAGGGGGTCCGTCCGGGGGGTTGAGATCTTAATTGAATCTTTGGAGCTCCAGTGTATCCGACCCATGAATCCCAAAACACTTTGTGACGCATAAATCAATAAACGTATTTACTTTGTCACCACCTCTAGAGAGACGGAGGGATTCTCGAGTCTAAACCATAGAACTTCTCAGCGGAAAAGCGGGGGGAAAAAACCTACGTCTCTCAACCCACCTATGTGTGACGGTCGGGATTATTACCGCCGCCTTGTAGGGGTTACAAAGTACTTAGTCTGGGGAGGACTGAGTGGGACAGGATCTAGGTCCCCCACACCCAATACCTATGGCCTCAATGTTCAGGTGAGTGAGCAAGTTGTTTCCTGTTTAGTAGCTTGGGTTAACGTCAACCTCTTAGACGGAGTAAAGTGGGCTTTAGTAGGTGGCCGTGAAAAGTGTGTGCAGTGTGTGCGAGGTAAGTGCCGAACTGACCTGACACCACCCCCTACTTTACCTAGGTCTAGCTAAACAGGTGAGGCGCCCCTACCCCCAGGTAAGTAAATGAAATGGGAAATTACAGCTGTTATTCCCATTCAAATGTTTACTCAAGAATAAACACAGAGCTTATGGAAACGTATTCAAACACAAAACGGTTAACATTTGGGTCAAGAAATTAAATATGGTATGGTTTCATTAATACACTGGTCACTAGCAAGAAACCACATGAAAGGCAAATCAATGCATACAATACATCTGTTCTAATTCACCATCCAACCCTGAATGCTTGAAATGTACACTTAATAAACCATACCCTTTAAATGCAACATCATCAACTTAACTGAATGCAGGTAAACTCAAAACAGGCATTTCACTCTTACTTTCACATTGACATGTAACACATCTCAGTCTGAATGAGCAGTCCTTTTCCTCCAGTGTGGGTTTGTGTATGCGTGTGTGTGTGTGTGTGTGTGTGTGTGTGTGTGTGTGTGTGTGTGTGTGTGTGTGCGCGTGCGAGCGTTAGTCCGTTCAGTTCAGTTCTGTTCGTCTGCGCACGGTATGCGTGGTTGGCCAGTGCTAATGGCAAGGTGTAGTGCAGAGATTACCCATCCAGCAGAGATCGCACGTCAAGAGTGTCTGATGGCTGGCAGGGTAAACTCCGAGAAACCTTGCTGAACCCACGCCTCACTGGCGCACGCTTCTCCTCTGTCCAGGACAATGAACACCAACCACGTGTAGCTCCTTTTTCTCGCAGTTCACACACGGGGTGGGGGAGGGGTGAGCTGGCGCACGCTTCACCTCTCGATACCGACGACGTTCAGGCCGGCTCCTCCCAAACAAAACACTCGCTGATCAACGTATCCCGTACTTTGTATGACCACTCGTCAATATCTTCTTATCAAAACGATGTACTTGCAAAGAGCCCACACCGCTACCGCTCCGTCCACGTTGCTCGTTCCAACTCACTGCTCCTCTCTCAAGCACACCTGCGCGTTCACACCTGCGCGTTCATGTGAGCTCGTCTTAAAGGCGCAGCATATAATTGTACCCGCTACATTCCCCCCTGCGAAACCCTGCCATGCCATCCAACATCCAAATGACGATGCGACCTCAGTAAAAGAAGAAATAAAAATACAACATGTCACTCCATACGACAGTACCCACAGGTAGGTTCACAACACAGGTAACATTTCAACCAGTACATAAGGATGCCTCAGAAGAGCTGAAAACAATAAAACACGGCATCATAACACTTTTCACTCCTCAATACCTAAAAACATGGACATGCATGAAGGTAAGTAGAAAACATTTGCAATCGCACAAATTATTTCAAAACATAATCACTCCTGAATCTACAGGGAATTCTACCCCTGGTCTGTCTTTGAGACCGTCTGGGTTCAGCCACACTCTCACTTTCACTCCCTGCATCTGACCCACCCATAGTTCCCAGCTCCTCAACTACTTCTCTAATACCCAGGCCTGTGTTTGTGTGGGGCATGTGTGTAGTGGCAGGGATGCATATGAAGTCAGGGCAGCCTGTGTCAATGTCAGGGTCGGTGTCCTTACTGGACGGGTGCCTCTCCGTAGGCAAGGCGAGCCCTCTCCGTAGGCGAGGCGAGCCCTCTCCGTAGGCGAGGCGAACCCTCTCCGTAGGCGAGGCGAGCCCTCTCCGTAGGCGAGGCGAGCCCTCTCCGTAGGCGAGGCGAACCCTCTCCGTAGGCGAGGCGAGCCCTCTCCGTAGGCGAGGCGAGCCCTCTCCGTAGACGAGGCGAGCCCTCTCCGTAGGCGAGGCGAGCCCTCTCCGTAGGCGAGGCGAGCCCTCTCCGTAGGCGAGGCGAACCCTCTCCGTAGGCGAGGCGAGCCCTCTCCGTAGGCGAGGCGAGCCCTCTCCGTAGACGAGGCGAGCCCTCTCCGTAGGCGAGGCGAGCCCTCTCCGTAGGCGAGGCGAACCCTCTCCGTAGGCGAGGCGAGCCCTCTCCGTAGGCGAGGCGAGCCCTCTCCGTAGGCGAGGCGAACCTTCTCCGTAGGCGAGGCGAGCCCTCTCCGTAGGCGAGGCGAGCCCTCTCCGTAGGCGAGGCGAACCCTCTCCGTAGGCGAGGCGAGCCCTCTCCGTAGACGAGGCGAGCCCTCTCCGTAGACGAGGCGAGCCCTCTCCGTAGGCGAGGCGAACCCTCTCCGTAGGCGAGGCGAGGCGAGCCCTCTCCGTAGGCGAGGCGAGCCCTCTCCGTAGTTGAGGCGAACCCTCTCCGTAGGCGAGGCGAGCCCTCTCCGTAGGCGAGGCGAGCCCTCTCTGTAGTCGAGGCGAACCCTCCAGGATGCGCTCGCTGAGTGGGGGAATGATGACTGTCTCTCTGCCTGCCACTTTAACATATCCTATTCGGTCACTCTGTCCGAGGGACCCTGCCTCTTTTCTGATGTTCGCTATCACCCTGTGGACCTTAGCCTCTGTTTCCCGATACTTATTCATCTTCTTCATGCCGTCCGTGGCAACGAAAAGATCCTTCAGTTCACTTAGAACATTCATTCCCAGGATACCTGGGAGGCCTCTCATCTCTTCCACATCTGGGCTTTCATCTTTAAGGACAAAGACACACTTCCTGCCAACGGTCTTCCCCATGCACTCTACCTCCGCCTCCAGGCATCCAAGGACGGGAATTTCGAGGCCATTGGCAGCGGCGAGCTGGACCAAGTTGGCTGAGGACAACGCCGACTTCCCAAAGTACTCTCTGAAGTAAGATTCCCGGATTGTGGTCACCTCTGAGCCTGTGTCCAACAGGCAGTCAGTCTTCACGCCTGCTATCTTCACTTCAACGACCAAGCAGTTTCCAAAGGCACTTACACTTGAGGCTTGAGAAGTGTTACAGGGCTGCCTTGCCAGGTGACTTCTAATTGCAGGGGTACCTGGACTCTGGCGCATCGCCCCTCCGGGGTCGTTTCCTGCAGGCCCAGATGGCCCATCCCTTCTGAGTGGAGGACGTGCTATGCCCATAGCTCCCCTGTTCAGAGGACAGTGTCTGCTGATATGTCCTGGCTCATTGCACGTGTAGCAGATGAACTGCCCATCTTCGTTTTTCAAAGGGGGGCTTCTTGCCTTCTCGCCTTTCCCTTGTGTCATGCCAGTGCCACTGTGGCCCATCATCTGGAACAGTTCATCTTGACGGATGGCTAACTTTTGTATTGCTTCATACAACATCTCCATTGTCAACTGCGAAGCAGGTTCGTCGGTAGCCCTGGTAGCATTAATGGCACCTTTGGCACGGGAACTGCTTTGCGCACTATCAGACCCCTGAACCTCTTCCTCCTCAGACCATGAGATGGCGTCTTGCATTAGCTCAGCAAAAGTACGACTCTCATTTTCCTTCAGTCTCCTCTTGATCTCTCTTCTTAAGATATCATCTCTAAGCCCAAGAGCAAGCTGTTCTTTCAGCATTCCGTCTGAATCAGGGACACGCTTGGCATCTCTACGACGAATTCGCATTAGCTTTTCTTGAAGGTCATAGGCGTAAGAACGTATGGTCTCTCCTGCCAACTGCTTGCGGTCATAGAATTCTTTGAGCCGGGTGCCTAAAGGGACTTTGTCACCATAAGTCTTACGCAGTGCTTCAAATATGGTCTCTGCATCCTTAGCTTTGTCTGCCATATACTTGACTGTGAGTTTGGCTTCGTTTTGAAGATGCTGCTTGATGAACTCGGCTTGGTCCTCTATAGGGACCTTCATGATTTGAAGGGCAGATTTAATTGATGTGATCCATTCTTCAATATCTACATCACCTTGTTTACCACTGAAATCTGAAATCTTGCGGTCTCTGGGGATATACACAATAGATGCAGGGGGCTTTTCTTTCTGCTGATCTATGACTGCTTTAGCTAATGCCAGAGCTTCTCTATGCTCGCTTCTAGCTTGTATCAGGGCCTCGGCTTGGTCATTGAACCTCTCCATCATCCCCTCAAATTGCTTCTTAAGTTCCTCTAATTCTGCCATGGCTTTCACTTAAAAATGGTTGCTTATTCTATCCTGTTCGTGACGCCAATTGTGACGGTCGGGATTATTACCGCCGCCTTGTAGGGGTTACAAAGTACTTAGTCTGGGGAGGACTGAGTGGGACAGGATCTAGGTCCCCCACACCCAATACCTATGGCCTCAATGTTCAGGTGAGTGAGCAAGTTGTTTCCTGTTTAGTAGCTTGGGTTAACGTCAACCTCTTAGACGGAGTAAAGTGGGCTTTAGTAGGTGGCCGTGAAAAGTGTGTGCAGTGTGTGCGAGGTAAGTGCCGAACTGACCTGACACCACCCCCTACTTTACCTAGGTCTAGCTAAACAGGTGAGGCGCCCCTACCCCCAGGTAAGTAAATGAAATGGGAAATTACAGCTGTTATTCCCATTCAAATGTTTACTCAAGAATAAACACAGAGCTTATGGAAACGTATTCAAACACAAAACGGTTAACATTTGGGTCAAGAAATTAAATATGGTATGGTTTCATTAATACACTGGTCACTAGCAAGAAACCACATGAAAGGCAAATCAATGCATACAATACATCTGTTCTAATTCACCATCCAACCCTGAATGCTTGAAATGTACACTTAATAAACCATACCCTTTAAATGCAACATCATCAACTTAACTGAATGCAGGTAAACTCAAAACAGGCATTTCACTCTTACTTTCACATTGACATGTAACACATCTCAGTCTGAATGAGCAGTCCTTTTCCTCCAGTGTGGGTTTGTGTATGCGTGTGTGTGTGTGTGTGTGTGTGTGTGTGTGTGTGTGTGTGTGTGTGTGTGTGTGCGCGTGCGAGCGTTAGTCCGTTCAGTTCAGTTCTGTTCGTCTGCGCACGGTATGCGTGGTTGGCCAGTGCTAATGGCAAGGTGTAGTGCAGAGATTACCCATCCAGCAGAGATCGCACGTCAAGAGTGTCTGATGGCTGGCAGGGTAAACTCCGAGAAACCTTGCTGAACCCACGCCTCACTGGCGCACGCTTCTCCTCTGTCCAGGACAATGAACACCAACCACGTGTAGCTCCTTTTTCTCGCAGTTCACACACGGGGTGGGGGAGGGGTGAGCTGGCGCACGCTTCACCTCTCGATACCGACGACGTTCAGGCCGGCTCCTCCCAAACAAAACACTCGCTGATCAACGTATCCCGTACTTTGTATGACCACTCGTCAATATCTTCTTATCAAAACGATGTACTTGCAAAGAGCCCACACCGCTACCGCTCCGTCCACGTTGCTCGTTCCAACTCACTGCTCCTCTCTCAAGCACACCTGCGCGTTCACACCTGCGCGTTCATGTGAGCTCGTCTTAAAGGCGCAGCATATAATTGTACCCGCTACATATGGATCACTCCTGAGGTGAATTAATAATGCTACTTGGGTGAACTCTGTGAAGGTCTCAAAGGAAGGGATAAATCAAGCAATTTCATCCCCATTCATTTTCCAGCTGGCTGCTGTGCTGCCTGGTGGGAGACTTACAGTTGCAAACATCCATTTCAAAGAGAAGCCAGAGAATGGAGGCCCATTAGAGCGCACTCGGCAGCCCTAAATAACCATAATATAATGTTGTGCCATGGAGCCGTGAGAGCTGGGGCTTTCTTTTATGTAATAGCTGTAAATTTATCCTGCGCTTTCGAGAGGGGAGAGGGCGCGTTTATTGCTAGAGATAGAGGCGGATGACAGGATGGGGGTATGTGTATGTCAAAAAGAGTGGGGAGAAAATGATTTCTAACTAACATTCTGACTAACTGTCGCAATCCCAACAGGCATAGGAATTTCAAAGTCGACGCTAATGGCAGCCTCTCCACCTCAGCTATCGAGGGAGCTTTGCACTACACGTCAAGAGAGATCGACAGTACTCAGTCATAAGTTTGGACACATTTTCCCCATTGAATGGGGGAAGTTTGTCCAAACTTTTGTCTGGTACTGTATGTCAAGAATACAGTACAACAGTGCGTGTGTGCTATGTCCCTGGAGAGAGTGATGACACAGACAAAAAGAAGAGAGCTATCTCTTCAGCTATCGAGGAGCTATGCACTACACGTCAAGAGAGATCGACAGTACTCAGTCAAAAGTTTGGACACACTTTCCCCATCGATCGGGGGAAGTTTGTCCAAACTTTTGTCTGGAACTGTATGTCAAGCATACAGTACAACAGTGCATGTGTGCTATGTCCCAGGAGAGAGTGATGATAACACAGACAAAAAGAAGAGAGTCTCTTCTCTCTCTCTCTCTCTTTTACCTCCAATTAAAACGCTCCTGGAGCCATAGAGCTTAATTATGGTATAGTAGCCGGTGACGCCACCACCACCCAGCTGAGCTCCTTCATAAAAACAGTCCTTTGGCTAGTTCTCTCTAACTCACACACGTTGATCCCCCCAGGTCTGCAACGGCTGATGAAAAAAAAACACACTTATTAAAATTCACTGTTAAAAAGAAAAAACATTCAACCTCTTTGATTAGTGTGAAGACAATGGCTTGGAAAGAATAAAAACATGATACACACATCCCCTGAAACTCAAGTTTTCATTTTATTTAATTTTTTACTTCGTTTTTATTTCAGTTTCAGCAACTTGTACAATCATGTCATGTTTTTTCTGCAGTTTTTCCATTCTTTTAGCTGTATACATATTATGGTCTATGAATGTGGTTCAAAGCAAGACACACAAAGCAACAATGAACGATCAACAAAAATCTTGAGAGACATAAAAGTAATGATTTTGAAATGAAAGAAAAAGGGTAGGGGGGAATAGAGTCATATGGGCGGGGGTGGGGGTTGTGTATGTGTGTGTGTGTGTGTGTGTGTGTGTGTGTGTGTGTGTGTGTGTGTGTGTGTGTGTGTGTGTGTATGTGTGTGTGTGTGTGTGTGTGTGTGTCCTAGAGTCCATTGCACACATAACAAATGGATGCAATGCATACAAACACCTGTACATAGCTCGTCATGACCGTATTGTGGACATTGTGTCTGATACAGTACAAAACATCTTACCATCTAGCGCAGTTATGTACAAGCATGCCAGAGTGTTACCAGAGTGGTTTGGTTTTGGCTTTGCCAATGATGTTTTTTCCAACATCCCAAATACACCTGATGTTGTCTTTGTTGACACCAGCCACAAGGAGGTGCTGATTATAGAAGTAGGCTGCCCCTTTGACCTGTACATGGACCAGACTTTCCAGGACAAGTATATCAAATACCAACCACTACTTGGTACGATAACCAGCTTTGGGTACAAGTGCAAATTCAGCATACTTGTATTTGGAAGTCTGGGCCATGTATATAAATGCACCATGAGGGGTCTGAGAATTGCTGCAATGACTAAAAGAAAGGCCAAACAGGTTGCCAAATTTTGCTCTGTCTCAGCTATTATTGGCAGCTTGGCCGTGTGGAGAAGGAGGTGTTATGTGTATCCTTAAGTGTTCAGTGCTGCTTAGCCCCGAAATATTTGATTCCCTGTTTGTATAATATAATTTGTGGAACCAAATAAAGTATTCAAATGTGTGTGTGTGTGTGTGTGTGTGTGTGTGTGTGTGTGTGTGTGTGTGTGTGTGTGTGCAGGCATATGTCTATGTGTAGTGATATGAGGTGAGTCTAGGATACAGATATACTGTATGTGTGGAAGGGTTCACTGTATTAATATAGACATGACAGGGCATCTCCATCTTTAAGTTTTCATTTTTGATCAATTGTTTATTATTATATATACAGTCCAAGCAGATATGACAGACAAACCCATTTCAGGTGGTTTCCCAGAAACAGCATGTCGCATAAAATCTCACTCCCACAGAAATGATGGCTCAATTTCTTCCCCATCGCTACCCCTTCAACTGTACATCTGAGTCTAGTTATAAAAACATTATCACAAGGCAGTCATACAAGGAAAACCCAATTTGGAACCCACCTCTGATGTCTGTAACCTATCCTTCATAGTCTTCCTAATCCCCCTCAACTCGATATATGAAATTTAATAAATCAGACCTGAACAGTGAACAGCTGATATGATACACCAGGCCGGTGTGAAAAGCTACACAGGGGGCGAGTGGAGATGAACGGATGATGAACTATGTACATAACAGTGACTTTCTTCTGACCTCGGGGCTGTGTGGTTGGTGCAGCTAGGAACAAGCGAGACACTTGGAAGAAGAGACAGCGGTTGTCCCTCGAGGAGAGTGGGGTGGCGGGTGGGGGTGTAAAATAATGTATAATTAAATGCAGAATTAAATGCGTAACAGTCATTGTTATTTAATGTCACAGGCTTAACTTTACATTGTTTCCGGCGCTGATCCTCCTGGTGCGATGTGCCAGTCAAGCGTAAATGTTCTGTTAAACACCCCTTATTGTCTTGACACTGTTCTGAGAAGGGGTCAGGGAAAGGGCATGAAGAGAAGGGAATCGGGAGAGTTTTCCCCATCTAATACTGTGCTACGGCCGTGAAATAACACATTAATTGGACGTTATTATATAGAAGGACATCTTATCAGCAAATGGTTGTAGGTTAGGCGTTTTTTTTGCATGCAGCAATAATTACAACATAGCCTACCTGCTAGAAGCAGTGTTGGAAGCAACCAACCAATCGTAAATCATTGATTACGTTTTGCTCTCAGACATGCTTTGAAGCATGCACATACCGTACATATATATATACACATACCACTTACATACATAGATCAGATGGAAATGCTTGTGAGTATTGCACAACTTCTTTACCTGGCATGAATGTAGAAAGAATGGAGGAGAGAGACTTATACCTCCTGCGTCTTCAGTAGATGCATTATTAAACAATGACTTTTAAGATGGTTGCCTCCATTCCCCAATAGATCACATACACGTGTTTTGTTCTCTTTTAACAGTAAAAGCTCCTGTAGCCTTCGTTGCGTGGTCTGGGCTGTGATTTAGTCCAGATCCATTTTTTTATTATGTGTTCATTTGGGTGTAGTAGTTTACAAGTTTCAAGTTTATTGTTACATCATTAAACATTCAGAGAGTATAATTCTTAGGCTTCAGTTCCTCGACATTGCAGCAACAAGAGGAATACATTGGCAGTATATACTCACTCACTTTCACACACACACACACACACACACACACACACACACACACACACACACGCAATACATTTCCAATAGGCTACGAGAGCAGTGGTGTCATTTCAGCAAAAAGCCAAAGTATGGCAAGGTACCGAGTGGGGGGGTTGATGGGGGTTTTCCCCCCCCCTCGGTGGCATTTTTCAGTTGTGCAATAGTACATTTTGGTGAGTTGTTTCTATACAATTGACTTATATGACATACAGGAAGGTAGGCCCTCACCACCAGAGTGTAACCCCGGTGCCATCCCCGCTACATTAGTCATCAGCCAAGCTGAGGACAGTATGAGAGAAAGGACAAGGAACAAATATCTTTCAAGTAATACCGTTACAAAAAGTGTTGGCGACGACCAAGACGCCACTGACGTTGCCATGCCTCTGGTGGAAAGAGTCCGGATGCCAGTCGGCCCGGCTGCCCCATAGATTAACATTTACATTTCTGCCATTTAGCAGACGCCTTATTCCAAAGCGACTTACAATCGATACATTTGACTAAGCAAGTGAATCAACAATTCACCAGTTGTAGCAGGAAGAGTAATCTAGCTCAGGCCAGGGGTCATTGGCAGCCGTCGATATAGAATAATGTTTTATTTTAATTTGTTTATAGACACTGGAGAAACAGTACAAGGGGGGCAGTAGAAGTCTTAGGAGACACCGTATAGGGGAAAAGCAGGTGTCTCAGGAGACGCAGTGCTGGGGGGTAGTAGATGTCTCAGTTAAGGTGTAACCTGAGGAGACTGGTCTTCCAATCCAATGAGACAGCCACTGCTTCGAGAGTGGTGCCCCTGCTTTCTCTCCGCCATAGCAGACCAGAAGCTGAGGACCAGACCTCAGTCCTGCCGTGCGCTTCACCATACTGTGCCAACGCCCGCACCGGACATGAACAATGTAAGCGCCTCTCCCTCTCTCCGTCGTGACGAGGAGGAAAGAGGGCGACCGACTCACAACCCTGAACCCCTTCAACCCACGATTAACCTCAGGGACAAAAGCCGGGTTGGTTAGGGGCGCAACACAGCTTTTGTCAGAAGTTACCAGAAGTTTTGTAATCTCCTCTCAGAGCACGCGTGTCTTTATTGGGCAGGATACAAAGTAAAAACAGTCTCTCTCACGTCTCTCACCAATGCTCTTCACCGTCTCAGGCTTAATGTCTGACAGACAGAGAGCCAGCCACACACTGATGAGATGGACCAGGCATGGTTAGACATGTGTCGTTATTATCGATACCGACCCACCTAGCCGACTACATTCAGGAGTGAGATACGTCTGTGTTGAGGCAGCGGTAAAAGACTGACCACATGCTGATAAGCTGGGCCAGTCTCCGCTCTGGTGGACAATCTTTCTCCCAGGCTCATGTCTGACAGACATTTCCGTCATTGCTAGCAGCGTCGTCGATACAACAGCATTATGAGGCAGGAAATGTTTATTTGATTTGCAAAAAGTGAATCGTTACAATAGCCCAAGGGTTATTTATTGACAGGTCTTCTCACGACAATCGACTCCATTCACAGTACATACAGCTTGTTTAATGCAACACTTGGAAAAGTGTTAATGCAACACTTGGAAAAGATCCAGATTTTTCTGACAAACAAAACAGCCCATGTTCATGAATATGGCTCGGTCATCTCTATAAAGGTAGTAATGGCGCAGCTTTTCTCACTCTGTCTCACGCTGAACTGCTGCTCACTGGATATTTTCTCTTCTCGCCTTTATCTAATTGTGTATTTTTATGAGGGAGATAGCTGGCTGGGCTCAAATGTTTTACACAATAGGTGTACAGATGTTGTTGGTCAGCACACTGTTGTGAAATTGTTGTTGTTTTATTTGCATTCCAAATGTCTCAGGTCTCCACCCCTAAAGCGTATCTGAGTGTTGGAGAAGACTAGCAGGAAAGGTTATTTATAGTCATAGTCATAGTCAATTTATTTAAACACGCACCAAACTACACCGGTTTAGGGCGCCCTGGGCGCGGACTCTAAAACAGAGAGAAAACATGATGGAATGGAAACACAGACGGGTAAAGGACAAGAAAATAAACAAACAAGATAAACATGGAGGACGTCTTACATTCATAACCACACACATTTAAAGACAGACATTCATACTATAACACATCAGGAACATCTCAGTAGCCTAGTTCGCCCTTTGAAGTCCCAGGTCAGATCAGATCAGATTCAATTTAATTACAAAGAATCACAGTGCAATTGTGCATAGTGCAAAAGCTATCAGTATGGACAGATGTGACACGGTCTGGTGAAAGGGGTAACAAGTCGGCAGCCGATTTAATGTCTGGACTTTTATTTTTGGAAAATGTAAATACATTTCAGCATCGCTGAAAATCAACAACACACTCGCTAGTCAAGTGAGCCTGCTAACAATGTAAAGTAGTGTCATAGCTAACTAGGTAGTAGTGGGGATTACTCACCGGATCCATTGCATTGCAGTATTTTGGCTTGACTAGCGAGTCACACGTCTCTGAAACTCAAGCCTTGGACAATTCTTCAAAGAGACGGCACCCTTTGTCTGAACTGTGTGTGTAATGGAAAGGCCCATATTTGAGGGGGATGAGTCTTGCTTGAGCCGTTGCGTTGATGTGTTACACTGCATCATATCGATCTATGGCGTATGCCCTGCCGTTATAGCTACATTGGTGCTACGTGACATGACTTGCTGTGCTGTCACGTGCTATGTGCTGTCACATGCTATGTGCTGTCACGTGCTATGTGCTGTCGTGTTTATGTTTTGAAAGCCTGTAGTAATAATAATAGGCCATCACCCATCATATTATAGGCTACTGTATCATGTATAGTGCGTCTGTAGTCGTGATCTGGGTCTTTGATATTTGGAATGCTGCCGATTTGTTTACATGCAGAAATGTGTCTTTTGAACAGGAGTATAAGAAGTATATAGCCCCAGGGACTATGGTACTCTTAAAACGGCCCTGGGTGACTCTAACGTGTTATTGCTTTGGTAGAAATCAAGTTGGAAAAAAATCCTCATCCTACTGGAAACGATTTAGAGTGGAAAGGAGTGACAGCATGAGCGTTACAAAGCTACATGTATTTGCAAGGCTTACGTGACTAAATGCAGCATATTAAGAACAGCATGACCACTGAACTACTTTACAAATCTGTAAACAAGGGAGAGTTCGGTATTATAGAATGCAGAAACAAATGATGCTTTAGAGTTAGAATGGTTAGGGCCTAATATCACACTATAACTGTATATTAGGAGGACTTGATGGGACCCCCTGTCTCCTGTTTCCATCCTGGGAGAGGACATAATAATAATAATAATAATAATAATAATAATAATAATAATAATAATAATAATTACAGTGAAGGGAACAGTGGATGAGGATCGGAGGGTATGGGTAGGGCGATGGGGGAGAAGGAGGTCCGTCAGGTAAGGGGGGCCAGCCAGGCTATGGAGGGCTTTGTATGTGAGGGCATGGAGGTGGGGGAGAAGGAGGTCAGTCAGGTAAGGGGGGCCAGCCAGGCGATGGAGGGCTTTGTATGTGAGGCCATGGAGGTGGGGGAGAAGGAGGTCAGTCAGGTAAGGGGGGCCAGCCGGGCTATGGAGGGCTTTGTATGTGAGGCCATGGAGGTGGGGGAGAAGGAGGTCAGTCAGGTAAGGGGGGCCAGCCAGGCTATGGAGGGCTTTGTATGTGAGGGCATGGAGGTGGGGGAGAAGGAGGTCAGTCAGGTAAGGGGGGCCAGCCGGGCTATGGAGGGCTTTGTATGTGAGGCCATGGAGGTGGGGGAGAAGGAGGTCAGTCAGGTAAGGGGGGCCAGCCAGGCTATGGAGGGCTTTGTATGTGAGGGCATGGAGGTGGGGGAGAAGGAGGTCAGTCAGGTAAGGGGGGCCAGCCAGGCTATGGAGGGCTTTGTATGTGAGGCCATGGAGGTGGGGGAGAAGGAGGTCCGTCAGGTAAGGGGGGCCAGCCAGGCTATGGAGGGCGATGGGGGAGAAGGAGGTCAGTCAGGTACGGGGGGCCAGCCAGGCTATGGAGGGCTTTGTATGTGAGGGCATGGAGGTGGACAACAAACGTTTATGTTCTGCCTGCCACAATAAGACTGTACAACTCCTCCTACCAGCTGGTTTGATCTGGTGGAAGAGAGTCAGGCTTGGGGATGTTAATTCATGTTAATTCATGTTAATTCATACTGGACTGTTGACACCGATCTATAATGGTTCTTTCTGATGTCTAATTTATGGCTTCACTTTATTTTATTGCTGCTGTTTGAGATGTGAGCTTCTGTCTTAATTCAGGGATCAATAAAGTACCTACCTATCTATCTATCGATCTATCGATCTATGGATCTGTCTATCTGTCTATCTGTCTATCTGTCTATCTGTCTGTCTGTCAGGTAGAGCCGGCGTCTAATGATCGCAAGGTTGGCAGATTGGCGGTTCGAGCCCCGGCTGGTCACATGTCGAAGTGTCCTTGGGCAAGACACTGAACCCCAAATTGCTCCCAGTGAGCGGGCCGGCGCCTTGCATGGTAGCTTGCCGCCATTGGTGTGTGAATGTGTGCGTGAAAAAGCGCTTTGGATAAAGGCGCTATATAAGTGCAGTCCATTTACCTTTTACTTGCTCCTCACCTACCTGCTTGTCCTGCGTCCGCATTTGGGTTCTGCCTCAGATTCATGACCCCATCAGAATAATGGTCAACACTTTTTTTTTTACTGCGATGCATTACACATTATGGTCATTTCACTCTGGACGATTTTCCAAACGGACACTTTCGCCATGTCATTGGGGGTATAAAAAGTGTGAGCTAAAGACAGCGCTCTCTCTCTCTTTTCGTACTGACCATCGACCTGAGCTGACCCCCTCTCTGTGACATCAGAGCCCTCTCTATTACATCACAGACCTCTCTATGACATCAGAGCCCTCTCTATGACATCACAGAGTAGGAATGCTGTAACCTGTATGTAACTTTGCTTACAGTAAATACATTGTCTGTAACTCAGAAGCTTTGCTCGTGATCTATTTCAACCAAGTGCTAACGTAAATATCCTCCAGTATACAGGACACATCATTGACTGCCAAAGACGCCAGTAACGTTGACTGCCAAAGACGCCAATTGGCGTCTTATAGAATAGTAACGTTGACTGCCAAAGACGCCAATTGGCGTCTTATAGAATTTTTTTTTTCTTCCGCGGGGATCGCGTTATTGACATGTTCTACACCTAGCGAGTGAATTTCAGACTTGGGTGTAATGTATTTCGGTCCCAGATGGGGGCAGTAGTTTGATAAAAGCCTGGAGAAGGAAGTGGCTTGCTGTGGGTTGTAGTAATGGCGAAACGGATCAGGGTATGTGCCAAACGCGGCGCGGAGCATTGCGGCGCGGAGCATTGCGGATCATCGCGGAGCAGCGCGGCCATCGCGCGACTCTTCAAACAGTTCAGAGTCGGATGATACAGGAAAAGTGCAGAAAAAAAAAAAAAAAAAAGTTCTGCAGAAAAAGCTCGTTTTCTCTGTTTATTGGTCAAAATCAGGTGTTTTTGCTGAAACCACCCTATGTTCTACGGCCGATTTCTAAACACTCAAAGAGGCTAGAAACAAACTTTCTTTTTCTGATGAAAGAAGAGAGTCTAAAGTTTTGGTAGATATGTTCAATGTTTATGTAGTCCGAAAAGTCAATATTTGGTGGGTCTTCAAAGTTCAGCGAAAATGCCCCAAAAGTCTGGCAGTGTGGAGCTCTCCGCTCTGAACATGGCTGGCAGTCAGCTCCTCTGAAGGACATGACATGATCAGCTAGAAGGCCAGGAGGGTTCTCTGAGAGGGTGAGAAGAAGAGGGCCGTGGTCATCTCTCGCTCGGCCACTCATCCTCCCCCATCTCATCAATCCACAGTTTAACAGAGCCACATCTCAAGGGTCACACGTTTTTACGAAAGGCCTGTCACTAGTTTCACGAAATTATAAGAACTAATAATCTGAGTGTTCATTTAATAATAATAATAAGAAGAATAACTTTTATTTGTAAAGCACTTTTCCTGCAAACATTGCAGCTCAAAGTGCTTAATTTAGACTCATTTAGAGTATTTTTTAATGCTGAAAATGCAGCTGCTCTGATGATAATCAACCCCCCAAAAATGGTTCTGAGATAGAGGAGAATGGGTTAGGCACCACCATCAGAGAGCAGAGAAATACATCTCATCAGGAAGGAACGGAGCTATTCAGGCATTGAGAGATTTGGGAGAAGTGCTGTGAGCAGCAATAGACCAGAAACGAGTGCTTGTGGATGTGGAATGGAATAATGGAGGGTTAGTGTGTGATTGTGGAACAGGAAGTCTTACGCTGAGTGCTTGAACAAAAAGGAAAAGGAAATGAAAGAGAAACTGGGGGCTGAAAGCATTGCCGACTGAGTTATGGAGGGATCTAGGAAGGTCTTGCTTGTTAAGGAAGCGGCATAGTAGTATTATCAGTTTAAAATGAACAACAGAGTGAACCGAGAGGGAATTGGCATTTTTCATTTCCATTGAAGATTATAGTGCATTCGTAGATGCAATTGTACTAAAAGCTTTTAGAAAGCTAAAAACAATAACTCTTCTTTCTACGTAGCATGTATTCTTATTTTCACAGCATCAATGACAGGGTGAGTGTGTGTGTGTGTGTGTGTGTGTGTGTGTGTGTGAATTTGTGCGCATTTGGATGTGTGTGTGTGTGTGTGTGTGTGTGTGTGTGTGTGTGTGTGTGTGTGTGTGCGTGCGTGCGTGCGTGCTTGCGTGCGTGTGTGTGTGTGTGTGTGTATGAGTGTGTGTGTGTGTGTGTGTGTGTGTGTGTGTGTGTGTGTGTGCATTTCAACAACATCTCTGTTATCATAATCAACACAAACTCTGTGTTTTTTAAATTAAAATAATCTTGGACAATGATTGTGAGACAGAGACAATAACAACCCTGACCGGATCATTACTGTATCTAACAGGTGGGAACAGCTTCTGTGTGGAAGTAGAAGAATGCTCTATAGCCTGACTGGCTCTTAACACTGAACAGAACTGTATGGTCAACATACAGACAAGAGGAATATGTGACAGCACATAATGTGACTTGTGTACGTTTTTTACAATACGTGAGCTTAGAATTATAAGGTTCTATCTCCGTTTAGGGTAGTTCAGAGATATTGAGCGTCAAAGTTTTTACATTCCATTATGTTTTGTGAGATGGAACCTTTGTATTTTATTAATGACTAACTAAAAAATGTAAACATTTAAAAAATAACACCACACAGGCATTAATAAACACCTAATGGATCAGATTATGTAAAAAACTCAATTTTTACCAAAAATTGAGATAGGACCTTATAATTCTAACGTCACGAATAGAAGACAAACGTCAATCTCTTTTCAGATCGAGCAGGTTGGCTCATACAGTCTAACTCAATGGGACTGACATGTAATTGCTCCAGAAGAATGTCTCACTCTGCCCATGCGAATGGCTGAATGGCTCTATGTGGGTTTGAACTCTGACCTCTCTGACCTCCTGTATACCACAACAGTCTTAGCCCTCTAAATTGAAGCCAAGACTTTAGTTTATTAGTTTGGGGATCTTCTCAGGTCTCAGGGGAAGGTGACTGACCGCATGGATGTGGGCTCTGAACCACCTGTACCGGTGTGAGATTACCTGTGTCCTGTGACTGATTGGTTCAGCGGGTGGGAGTGCTGACTGGGTATGACCTCTGACCTCAGGAGTGTGTATGAGACTTACTGTGTCACAGACCTGAGGCCCACTAAGCCCCTCTGGGATGATGAGAAGGCCAAACCAATCAGGCCCCTGGCGGTCCTCCTATATGCCCGACACACAGGGGCTCGCTTCATAACAGACTGGAGTAGATTATAGGCTGGGATCTCTCTCTCTCTCTCTCTCTCTCTCTCTCTCTCTCTCACTCTCACACTCTCACACTCTCTTTCTCTTTGTCACACACACACACACACACACACACACACACACACACACAATATACTCTTTCTCTACCTCTCTCATCTACGACAGTGATTCTCAACCTTGGATTCAGGAAATTAAATTATTTAAGGGGGTTGCGAGATGATTTGTAAAATGTGACAGCAGCTGGTGAAAGTGGGAACAAGTGGGAACAAGTGGGAACAAATATACCGTATATATATATAGTGCCCGGTAATGAGACAGTGAAGCATTTTTTTTTATTTGAAATCCAAAAATGAATATGAGGTTAAAGAAGAGAGATTATCAGCTTTTATTTTAGGGTATTTGTTAGTTTTTGCTTTTCATACATAGCTCCCCGGCCAAGAGCCCATCTCTTCAGGCTACATTGTGGTGACCCGCACGCATGCAGCCAAGTATGATGGAGTTTCAGGACCACGGACAGCGGCCACACCGACACAGGGGCAGGGTGGTCAGCGGGGTCTGAGCTAAGCACGCACGACATCGGCCAATCAAGCGGGTGGCCACGGGGAACGGTGCGCGGGCGCGTTACAGCGATGCGACACACCTGTGGTGCAGCCGGGAGGAGGGGAGGGGAAAAGGAGGGGGGGACACGGCAGTATGGGCGGGGGAAGCAGCAAACGTGACAGTACGCGCAGTATGTGTGAGAGGCTGAGAGCCGAACACCGGCAGCAAATGAAAATGAAAATGCCTGGTGGTAGCACGGTTTATTGTCTTCTTCCGACGGAGCGGAGACACAACCTCATACGAGGCCACCGTAGGTTATACGTTAAACACCAGAGGGTGAGTTGAGGTTGGAGTCGTTGGACTATACCTGTGAGACGGGACTTCCCTTAGTTATCCTCATTTTCATTAAATGCGCCCGGTGGGGCTAAACTGCACCTCGGTCTCCGTGTCGTTTCCTACCTGGGCTGTTCTTATTTACCTGGTCACACGTGGTGGTCACGGTCACCACAACATGTTGACTGTCCCCCCTAAAGACCTCTTTCATCCCCACTACCCCCTTATTTAGTTTCTTCTACCATTGTGACTGCCAATGGCCCCTGGGGGGTATTCCATCAACTTCTCTGAAGGAAAATCCAGGCTTATTTTTGATAAATCTCATGAGTAAATAAATCCCTGGTCCTATCATAGATTAGTTTTTTTTATGATGACCGATGTATCATTCACTTACTTCGACAAATGTACTTGTTGTAAGTCGCTTTGGATAAAGGTGTCTGCTAAATGCTTAATTTCATTTCTTGATGATGAGATTTTGGGCAAAGATACATCAAAACAAACAACAGCTTAAGGTGACTGCAGTGCAGACAGAGCATCACCAGAGAAGATACCCAGCGTCTGGTGGGGTCAAGGGGTCGCAGACATCCGATGTGCAGGAATAATGAGATCTAAACATATGCAGATACCTGAAAGATATGACTTATTCTGTACTTCTGAGGCATTTTGTCTGGAGGGAGAGAGAGAGAGAGAGAGAGAGAGAGAGAGAGAGAGAGAGAGAGAGAGAGGGTGAGAGAGAGAGAGAGAGAGAGAGAGAGGGAGAGAGAGAGAGACAGAGAGAGAGAGAGAGAGAGAGAGAGAAAGAGAGAGAGAGAGAGACAGAGAGAGAGAGAGAGAGAGAGAGAGAGAGAGAGAGACAGAGAGAGAGAGAGAGAGAGACAGAGAGAGAGAGAGAGTGCTTTCTCCACCCTCAGCTGCTGAGAGCATGAGGGGAGAGGTACACACGCTCATCACACATCAGCAGACAGGGGCCGTGGAGCAACAGGAAAGACTATACTATACATATAGACGTCACCATCTAATTTCTGGTAATGGTGATACCATAGTAACATGCAACACTGTCTTCTGTTTTACAGTAGAATAAGTAATTAGAAAACATTTGACTGAGTCACCAGGAGGATTCATCTTAAAAGAGCGCTGAATTCATACCTTGAAGGCTTTAAGAAGAAGAAAAATATTTCTTTAAATGGCAAAGGTTCATCTCAGGTTAGCAGGCTTCCATTCCGTCGCCTCTACAGCACAACAACGCCCCGAGCCAGACTCCCTCTTTTGCCTGACCCCTTTATGTGTGCTACCTTTCAGAAGTTGGCAGGTGTCAGTGTTTACACACACAGTGTGTGTGTGTGTGTGTGTGTGTGTGTGTGTGTGTGTGTGTGTGAGTGTGTGTGTGTGTGTGTGTGTGTGTGTGTGCGCGTGTGAGTGAGTGTGTGTGTGTGTGTGTGTGTGTGTGTGTGTCTGTGTATGTGTGTGTGTGTGTGTGTGTGTGTGTGTGTGTGTGTGTGTGTGTGTGCGAGTGAGTGTGTGTGAGTGTGTGTGTGTGTCTGTGTCTGTGTCTGTGTCTGTGTCTGTGTCTGTGTGTGTGTGTGTGTGTGTGTGTGTGTGTGTGTGTGTGTGCGTGTGCGTGTGCGTGTGCATGTGTGTGTGTAGTGTGTGTGTGTGTGTGTGTGTGTGTGTGTGTGTGTGTGTGCGTGAGCGTGAGCGTGTGTGTGAGTGTGAGTGTCAGTGTGTGTGTGTGTGTGTGTGTGTGTGTGTGTGTGTGTGTATTGTAGCTGGTATTTCAAATAACATGGATTTTACGACATGATTCACCATGGATGTGAATCATAATAATTTATTTTCACATCCACAGCCGTTAAAATGTACAGCCTCAGCATACACTGTCTCTATGCAGACTGGTCTCCTACTCAAATCGTTTACCTCTCCACTATAGTATGCGTTCCCAATTGCCTGTCCTGGTTGACTCTATTAGCTATACTGGCAGGTGATTACAAAAAGGCGGTACAGTTGCCTTGCAATCTGTATATCATGGTTCATCTCTGATTGCCTAATATTTCCCAACCGCCATCAAATTCAAAGTTAATAAAGATTGATTTATTACGTCAGTCACGCAAATTCACTAACTTATCGTCCGAAGATCCTATCTAATGCGTCAACCAGGACACGCAATTGGGAATGCGTAGGTACTGTTGTGGATTAATCTGGTTTCTTCTCTATTGATATTGAATATTGAACACAAGCGGATTCATCATCTTAGCTTGAAGCCTTTTATTAATACTACTTGATTACAACAAGGATGTACAGAAAATGGAGATCCCTCTAGAGTTTGCAAAGTCCAGAGCCCCCCCTCCTTCTCTGAGCACAGCCCTTATATACAAAGTCGACTCCCTTATGACATCACTAATCTTGGCAAACAAATGTGGTGACAGGAAACGCTAGACTCTGGACTGCTATGTGCTATCATGTAACTTTATTAATAAAAGGCTTCGAGCTAATTTGATCATCAATCTCCTTGTGTTCAATATTCAATATCAATAGAGAAGAAACCAGATTAAATCCAGGACACATGGCCGATGTATCTGCTCCAGTGTCGATGCAAACCTGGTCAATGAATCTGCTCCATAATGGAGATAATAGTCCTTCATTCCAAGTGCCATTAGCATCCTTAATTCTGCAAAGTGACCAACAAGACGGAAGCCACAGACATGAACTGTTTTGATGTGTTTCTAATGTGCAATGTGCAGCCCTGTCTCTGTCTATGCCTGTTTGTGTTTTATGTCGTGCTGGCTGCCTTCTGGCTTCTTGTGTTGATTTTTTCTGTTTGGTGAGCCGAAGAGAATTTTCCACCTTGGTGGACAATAAA
>NC_137683.1:27924460-27939460 GCF_963989245.1 Nansenia antarctica | reverse complement strand
GTGGAAGTTGAGGCCGTGATGACGGATGATCTGATCGAGAGGAAGCATGTAAATGGTGAAGAGGAAGGGTCCAAGCACAGAGCCTTGAGGCACGCCTTGACTGACTGGGGCTTGATGGTGACAAACTGTTCCCTGTTTGAGAGGTACCTGGTGGAACCAGGAGAGGGCTGTGCCGGTGACCGGATGGTGTGGGAGACCGTGTCGAAGGCTGCAGAGAGGTCCAGGAGGATGAGGATACTGATGCGGCCAGAGTCAGCCGCAGGAGACTGTTGATGATCTTAATGAGGGCGGTCTCCGTGCTGTGGTGTAATCTGAAGCCAGATTGTAGGGGCTCATAGAGGTCATGGTTGGACATGTGCTGATAGAGTTGGCCGGCGACTACTCTTTCCAGAGTTTTGCTCAGGAAGGAAAGGTTGGAGGTTGTGAAGGTCATCAGGGTCCAGACCAGGCTTTTTGAGGTCGGGGGTGAAGCTGGTGGGAACTATGCCTGATTTGAAGCCTATGAGGTCATGTGACCTAATTAGACAAGGACACTGGAGTAGCAATCAACAGAGACTTGTAGATCCATTGAAGTTCAAAGGGCTCTTCAGCCTTTCATGTTCTTATGAGAGATGGCCAGTGTGGTCAGATTGTTTGATGTTGTATCATCCAATCCCTCTGTTGGAACTACAATTGTTAATACATCTCTAGCATTGACTCCATGTCAGCACAGTAAACTGTGCCAACCTGATCAGACACATGCAGCAGCAGTATTCACAGGTTTGGTCTCACGTTAGCTTCTGAACAAATCTTTATGAGGTAATATTAGCGGCAGTGAATCATTGTAAGTAAGTAATGTTTATTTATATAGCATATATATTTACAATGACAAACAGCCGCCCCAAAGTGCTTAACAGATAAAACACTAGTAAAAGAGAGATAACAACAGATAAAAATACACTAAAAACAATGTGCAATACAAATACAAGTGCAGAAATAAAAGTGCAGTGTCGGGAAGCAGGCTCACCTATTATCAGACTATTCCAGAGCCTAGGGGCTGCTTTAGAGAAGGCTCTATCCCATCTTGTTTTGAGTCTGGTCCGAGGGACCTCCAGCAGCAGTTGGTCAGCTGACCTAATGGCTCTGGATGGAGTATGGTGGTGCAATAGGTCAGCCAAGTACGGGGGAGCCTGCCCATTAAGTGCTTTAAAATAAAATAAAAAAAAGTCTGGAGGGAGGAGCTATGACTCCCATAACCCTCTATGTCACAATAACAGAACATCCCGTCAGCAACAGCACTGTGAACTGTAGGACCACAGGGTGCTTCTGGGTGATTTCTGCCAAGTCCTTCCTGCAATGGGAATGGGATGAAGTGCCTAGAGTGGACAACTGGACTGTTATTGGCAGAGGGAGTCCAATTGAAATGTTGTAAATTGAGCTAAATAAATTATCTGGGGGAAATGGTTTGGCAGGTTGCCTGGTGTGTGGTGAAGTGGTGTGCCCTGCTGAAGAGGCTCTTGTGCCTCTCTCTCAGACGGGACTGTCTGTTCAGTCTGAGCACAGTACACTGAGTTCATCAAACAGAACAAATGCAATATCACATTAATGTGTACCGCCATCATCCACCACCTAACAAAACAGTATTGCTGCTAGGATCCACCAAGGCTCTTGAAAACACTGTCCAGATATAGACTACAACCTATTCCGGCATGGTTGGGTCAGTGTTGAATGTACACCTTGACTTCCCCAACCCCTGTAATTTGTGACTATTGTTTTATACTTCAGTCACTCATATTTCCTGTAGGCCTTAGAGTCACCATAGAGAAAAAAAATTCAACCTGAATTATATTCTCTTCAGATGAACGTTTTACGAGCTTCAGTTCGATCAAATTCCACTTTTTCTGTTCCGTGGCATCCTTCAAGGCTGGGTGCGGGTGTGCCTCGGATCAAGAAACGGCAGTTCTCTGGACGATTTGTTGACTTGCCCTTTAAATTCTAACAAAGGTACTGGAACTTTCCATTTAGGATAGTATGCTTGTTCCAATGCCCTACCAATTTCTGTGTTACTTCCGGACACAAACACTGGACAAGGTTCAGGTGAGACATCAGGAAAACATCTAATGGCTCACTGTGGTGTTTCCACACTCCCCTCTCAGACGCTTATCTCAGTGAGTCGCTAGTTTAATTAAAGTGACACCGTTCTCCTTCCTGCCTTGAGCTCCACAGGGTAACAGAGGACCGGTGCTGCCAGCCTGGCAGGTCGGTCATGTGACCTCATTTGAGAGTGATTGAAATCGACTTCTCAGATCTGTTTCCAACAAATCCCAACAGAACCCGAAATTAAGGCCATTGACTCAATGGATAGAGGGAGATTAGAGAGAGGAGGTTTTTGATGAGAAGTGTGTGTGAGTGAGCGGTGTGTTTTGTACTCTAATTCACATCGCCTTGGCTGGTCTCTTCAAAAAGACCTTATATCTCCCAGTGAAGGCACTCATTATAAACCATCTCACACACTGTGATAAAGGTTAATAAGCAGTCTTTTTTTCTAATTGACTTTTAGACAGTACCCTTTCAAGATTATTACTCAATTACAGAATCACCTTTGAGTATTCGAATGACATCTCAGACGACAATCTGGCAACTGTGCATCGAGTCGTCACACAAGTCCCCTGTCAATACCCTCATAAGGACAGCTCATCTCCTGCAAAGTCAAGATAACAAAGATATTCTCCCCTTTGACTATAGCTAGCTCTCCTCTGTAATATAGAGATGAATCGCTTTCATACATAATGAATAGGTTTGTGTGTGCCGTACAATATGCAGTATCAATTGCTGTATCACGCTGTGTTATACTCTAGCTAACAGCAGTGGAACCCTCCAAAGTTATACAGTAATATTGTTATTGCAATGCAGAATTCAGACTTGTTTGGCTACTATTCTTTAATAATCTTTTGTGGTTTCTAAACTCCATGAATTAAAGATTGCATCAGACTGCAGAGGAAATCATAGAGGTAGAAATCCCCTGACGTCGAAACTCAGGTGATGGTTAATATTTCAGGCTGTCCTTGTGTCTGTGTTCTTATATTCTTATATGCACCCCCACTGCTCTGTGTGCCGGAGGGTTTGTGTGTGTGTGTGAGTGTGTGTGTGTGTGTGTGTGTGTGTGTGTGTGAGGGTGTGTGTGTGTATGTGTGTGTGTGCGTGTGTGTGTGTGTGTGTGTGCGCGTGTGTGTGTGTGTGAGGGTGTGTGTGTGTATGTGTGTGTGTGTGCGTGTGTGTGTGTGTGCCTGTGTGTGTGTGTTTATGTGAGTGTGTGTGTGAGTGTGTGTGTGTGTGTGTGTGTGTGTGTGCGTGTGTGTGTGTGTGTTTATGTGAGTGTGTGTGTGTGTGTGTGTGTGGATGTGCGTGTGCGTGTGTGTGTGTGTGCCTGTGTGTGTGTGTTTATGTGAGTGTGTGTGTGAGTGTGTGTGTGTGTGTGTGTGTGTGTGGATGTGCGTGTGCGTGTGTGTGTGTTTATGTGGATGTGCGTGTGTGTGTGTGTGTGCGTGTATGTACGTGCGTGTGTGCGTGTGTGTGTGTGTGTGTGAAGTCTGCTGTTAACTGATTTATATTATACTGCTCCCCAACACCCCTCTCTCTTAACCGGGCCGGCCTCCCACGCACCGCTGACACCCAGAGATACGGGCGCTCCTCTCACACAACAGAGAGACGGAAGAATGCAGAATCCAGTGACGTTGGTTCTGTTCCCAGACCTTGTCCAAACTTTCGAAGCCGTGGAGTCGGTGAACACTCAGTGCTCACAATGAGACAGCACCACAACAAACACCGTGAATGCATGCTGGGTAACCTGCTGTGAATTTGTCCACATCCAAAAAGGGGGTGCAAAACGTCATTATACTCTAATAATGGCATTCAAAATTAATATCTATGTACCATAAACCATAGATGTGGACCGGATAATAGTCTGTAATGCACTGTTAGTACTAAGTTAGTACTAAACTCAAAGGCTTCGGAGACCGTGCTTTTTCACGAGCTGCACCCCGCCTCTGGAACTCTCTCCCTCAACCACTCAGAGACTCACCCTCACTCTCCACTTTTAAGTCCCACCTCAAGGCCTACCTGTTCTCCCATGCATACAACCTCCCCTACCCCTAACCATCTCCCCTAACCCTGCCACCCCCCGGACATTGCTGTGTTAATTGTTCCCTGTGCCTGTTTGTTAACTCACAAACTGTGTTTTCTATGTGCTCATGTCATCTGTTGCTTGTTGTTTCTGTGTTTACTGTGCAACAATAATAAACACAATAAGAAGAATAACAATAACAATAATAAACACACATTTCAACAAGGATCAAACAAAGCAGGTACAAATAGATACACATTGCCTTGAATTGACTAATAGATGGGAGATTGGGAGAAAGCCTTAATCTTAAAAGTGCTTTGTAGCAGGTTCCAGGAGTGTGGAGCAGCAAATACGAAGGCAGTCTTTCCAAGTTCTGTATGCATACAGGGGCCCTCTAGAGCGAGCCAATCATTTGATGGAGTGAGGTAAGGGGCCAAGATTCTGATTTAACAGTACAGACATGTACGGTGGCAAATTCCCAAAACAGCGCCTTATAAATAAGCAGATACCAATACCAATTTCACCTTAATTCCAGGGATGACCAACCAACCATGTTATATAAAAGACAATGGTGAGTGTTGTAATTATGATCTATAAATCACATCACCATAGTCCAAGACAGATGGGAAAGTTGCTTCCACAATTATTTGTCTGTACCACAAGGGAAAACAGGACTTGTTTCTGTACCAAAAGCCAACCTTCTGAAGCTGACACGGTTATCAATATGATCCTTACATTTAAGTTAATGATCAATCCAGATACCAAGATACTTGTACTCTGTAGTCTCTCCTCAATGCAAGAGCCATTTACTGTAGTTATACATAGACTATCAGGATCAATATGTGTAGGTTTATTATGATAACCATCTTATTATCTTAGTTGAATGTCATTTCAATGCATCATAGAACTTTTATTTACAAGCATAACAAAAAAAATCGCTATTATGGCGATGTGCTGTGCTATGCTAGACATGCATTGTCGGTGTGTGTGCACTGCGTTTATATCACATGTACATTTGATAAGTAAAGGTAAACTAGCTAAGTAAGTGATCTAGCTAACTATGATTGGAAACGAAGTACTATCCAGTTAGAATTATAGAAGATCTAGTTGTGTTTTCCTGCTGGTCTCGCTGCCTGGGTTTGAACAGACTTTGGGATCAACTACAATACAACATCTCCATAGCCTACGCTACATTATAACTTTGCTTCCTCTGAAAAAAATGGTGGGATGTAAGTATATTTCGCAAACAATAGCAGCATTTAAATAGTTTAGTTTATGTTCAATTGGCAAAAAAAAAAAAAACTGAATAAAAGTCCTAAAAAAAAAGTTTCAGAATAAGTCCTAAAAAAAAAGTTTCAGAATAAGTCCTAAAAAAAAAGTTTCAAAATAAAAGTCCTAAAAAAAAGGTTTCTGAATAAAAGTCCTAAAAAAAAAAGTTGTCCTCAAAAAAAGAGTTTCAAAATAAAAGCCCTAAAAAAAAGGTTTCAGAATAAAAGTCCTAAAAAAAGTTTCAAAATAAAAGTCCTAAAAAAAAGTTTCGAAATAAGTCCTAAAAAAAAAAGTTTCAGAATAAAAGTCCTAAAAAAAAGTTTCTGAATAAGTCCTCAAAAAAAGAGTTTCAAAATAAAAGTCCTAAAAAAAAGTTTCAGAATAAAAGTCCTAAAAAAAGTTTCAGAATCAAAGTCATAAAAAAAGTTTCAGAATAAAAGTCCTTTAAAAAGTTTCAGAATAAAAGTCCTACCAAAAAAAAGGTTCTGAATAAAAGTCCTACATTTTGGGATCAACTACAACATCAAATAACATACATTTAGTTTTACTCGCATATAGAACCAGTTTAGTGCTTCTTGAAGAGCATTGAACCGAACGCAACCTGCAGTCTTTCAATCACGAGGTGATAATTAGATTCAGATAGTTCAATTTAAGTAAGATATCAATATTAGACAAATCTAAAAGGGACGTTTACTTTCAATATCAGGTTTAGTGGTAATTCCAGTTATGTTAACTGCTATAAGTAGCAGCTTCCGCCTGAGGATTTTTACCATCTTAACAGACCCTGAACGATGGGGAGACATCACACACATCAGGGAAGCAGCTATTGGGTCTTCTCAGGAGGAGCAGTTAAGGTGACACCTTGTTCTGTTTCTCTGTTTCTCCAGTGTCCAAAAAAAACCATTTGGTTTGGAAGAAGGTCATAGAAGAAGGTTTTTCCTTGACCATGTGCCCCCACAGTTGAAAAACGTTGCACTAAAGTGCCCTTTTGAGTGGCAAAATGACAGGATGTGCCCTATTGGCTGTCCTTCCAATGGTCTAAACTTGACCATGTGCACTGATGGGGTCCCATGTTGTGCAGTAGATGCCCTTTTTTTCTTTTCGCCCCCCCTGCCCTTCAAACAGCCTGAGTCTTTTACAGCACAGCTGTGACTTTATTCACGATAAAGCGCGGCCTCAACCGCCTTATTGCTTTCATACTTTACTTTTACTTTATTTATTTGTGTAGCATTTATTAAGACAGCAGTCACAAAGTGCTTCCCAGTACATTTGGTAGTATATTGCATAACACAGCAAATAAACAGCCAACACATAAAATGTAATTGATCAAATGTAAACAAGCACTTCCCAAAAGCAATAAAACGAATGATAAAACTATAAAATCAATACAGATATCAGAAGTAAAAAGAGAAAACTAATTATAAAAATGCCATACTATATAAGTGGGTTTTTAAAAGTTTTTTTTAAAAAGTGGCACAGACCCAGCTAACCTGACAGTGAGGGGGAGGCGATTCCATAATGTCGGAGCTACAACAGTAAACGCAAGGCCACCCTTTGTTTTGAGCCTGGACCGTGTGGGTCAATTAAAAGCCGTCGGTAAAAGCCGTTGGCCAGACGATCATACAATGGTTACAAAGCAAAACTGAGATCTGTTAAGAAAACAATCAATGCATTTAGTATTCCTTGCGTGATAGACTGTTGTGGTTTCTGCTTTCTGCACTTTGCTTAGAAATAGTTCTCCAAACAACCACTGTTGTCAAGGTAACGTGAAAAAATAAAAAAAACCTGTCGCTGTTACTTTGTCGGGGGACTGGAGGATAGTCACAGTCACAATTCTTGAGTTCTGATAAACAACAGAAAGAAACGTGTGAATACCCAAAGCGTTTGTAATTGCAACAATTTTCGGGGAGAAGTGGTGCATTATATCTGACAGAAGTGCAGGGGTGGTGCCAATATGTTTTGTCCATGACTGTAATTATAATATATTATACACAGCATACTGTATTAGGATAAAAACTCACTATTGGGGACGCCACAGCTCCAGATGGGTCCTGTTAATTGTCTGTTCTTGGCCAAATCACTTGAGGCCCCCGCAACGTATCAGTGCCGTCAAGTTTGAGGAACCACACAACCACACACCCACACGGGTTTGACACGACAAACACACACACACACACACACACACACACACACACACACAGTGTGTCCAAATTGGTTTCGTTTGACACTCCCAAGTGCAGCTGGGATCGTGTGTGATCTTTAGAGATATGTAGTGGGATGGAAGTAAACGTCATTAATATGGGCTCTGTCTCAGAGCAGATGTGCTGCGGTCCCAGCTGTCTCCCAGAGCGCGTGTTGAAGAGTTTACATGCTGGCACCCTCAGCATGGAGGAGAGTACTTAGACCTATAGAGAATCTACACTCACCAGACACTTCACCCACTAACACTGGGTACTGGGTTGGGTCTCCTTTTGCTCTCGAAACAGCCTCAATTCTTCATGACTTTGATTCCACAAGATGTGGAACACATTCCTTTGAGATTTTTCCTTCATGATGACATGATTGGATCATGCAATTCCTTTAGATTTTTCAGGTGCACTTTCAAGCAGTGAATCCTCTGTTCTACCGCATCCCAAAGGTGTTCTATTGGATTCAGATCTGGTGTCATCATGTTCATGAAACCAGTTTGAGATTACTTTTCCTTTGTGACATGGTGCAATATCATGCTGGAAGTAGTCATTAGGTTATTTGGTTGGATGCTAAACTGCATTTCGTTGAATAGTACTTGTACTTTGTGATGACAATACAGTTGAATCTACGGTAATCTAATCTAATGGGTACATTGTGGCCATGAAGGGATACACATGGTCAGCAACAATACTGAAATGAGGCTGTAGCATTCAAGTGGCATTCAAGCGATTATTCATTGGATTTAACAGGCCCAAAGTGTAGCCAAGAAAACATTCTCCACCACACCATTACACCACCTGAATGAATGAGAAGGTGTACGGGTGTTCCTAATAAAGTGTTTAGTCAGTGTATATAAGCCTAGAGGAGAAATAATTCAGAAAACTAGGATTCCTTGAAAATATTGTCAAAAAAGAGCCATGTTGGAAGAATGGTCTCATTCTTCCGACATGGAAGAACGTGGCAGCACAGTGTAAGCTTGCAAAGTAGATGTTATACAAGTTATACAAGTTATTATTAGTGTAAGCTTGTATAACTTGTATACAAGTTATACAAGTTATTATTAGTGTTATTGACATGTATGCTTGTTTAGAAGCAAAGATGTAACCCCTCCCTCCCCTCCCTTCCTGTTGTCTCGTGTGTGTCCCCCCCCCCATCTCTGTAATCTTGTTTTCAATGTTATGTTATGTTAATTTTATTTATAATGCGTTTATAAGGCGCATTATAAATAAAATTAACATAACATAACATAACATAACGTTTTCAATCATTGTTCTATTCTGTAATCTTGTTTTCAATCATTGTTTCTATTGTAAAGCGCTTTGAATTGCATTCATGTACGAAAGGCGCTATATAAATAAAGTTTCACTTCACTTCACTTCACTTCACTTCATTTCAGCAAACTATGAAAAAACCCAGTGAGTCAAGATCAGTTATTTCCTATTACTGTATATTGTACTGTAGGTGTATGCACACAGCTAACCATAAGAAGACTGCCTACTGTACAAGCACAGCTTTATGTAAAGTGCTGTCTTAAAGCTAAATAAATAATGCATAAACCAGAGAACAGGATATCAGTTTAGAAAGATGAAAAACTTTTACATAACATTTACATGTTTGGCATTTAGCAGAAACCTTTATCCAAAGCGACATACAACAAATACATTTGTCTAAATAAGTATATCACCTATCCATCAGTCATCGTAAGGAAATGTAATCTATGCTAGAGTTAGGTGCCATAGGCAGTCACAATGCTAGAAGAATTAATTATTTTTTATTTTTTATATGATAAAGAGGTCTTACGAGGGACAGTTAAGGTGTAGCCCAAAGAGTCAGTCTACGGAATAAGATAGGTAGTGACTCTGCAGTCCTGACAGCAGATAGGTAGTGACTCTGCAGTCCTGACAGCAGATAGGTAGTGACTCTGCAGTCCTGACAGCAGATAGGTAGTGACTCTGCAGTCCTGACAGCAGTGGGAGGCTCGTTCCACCAGCGAGGCGCCAAGGCAGTGACAAGCCATGGCCGAGTAGCGTGACTGCTGCATCCACGTAGAGGCGGTGGTGCCAGTTAGCCAACCGGAATGGAAGGATGGAGTGATCAGGCAGGTGTCTGGGGACTGACCATTGCTTGCAAGTAGGGAGGGAGTGTTAATATATATGTTAATATATATATATATATATTATATTAATAATAATGATATACATATTATATATAATATGAATAATTATATGTATATATAAATATATATATATGTATATTATTATTATTAGTAGTTATTAGTAGTAGTGAGCTCACACATAGACATTGAAAAAAAATCGATTCGATAATGTGAGACAAAGTCTGCAGAGCAGAGAGATTTACTGCTACTATGTTGTCTGATTTATGGAGAGTAATGGTGAGAGGGAGCAGGTAAGAAAGATCTTGTGGGGAAAAAAACTCCTGAATAACAATGCAGCTGCCTCTCTCCTCCGAAACTTTTTGGAGAGTTTGTCTGGAGCTAGCTGTTGGCTCCTCTCCAGATAAACTTTGTGTGCAGATCTCAGAGGACTCCAGTTTATTGACGGTCCAAATGACTTTAGCGTACAGAGGGCTGCCCAAGCCCTACCACAAGGCTCGATGACTTTAATGGTGTTGATGTCTCTGTGACTGAGAATACCTCAGGAATATTCTCACCCCAGTGCCTACCATAGTTACTGTTATGATGGGAAATCATGAAGCAGATACACTGGGTAACCGTATTGAATTAATGACCTCCAGGATAAATATGGTGAATGACTCTCTCTCTCTCTCTCTGTCTCTCTCTCCCTCTCTCTCTGTCTCTCTCTGTCTCTCTCTCTCTCTCTCTGTCTCTCTCTCTCTGTCTCTCTCTCTCTGTCTCTCTCTCTCTCTCTCTCTCTCTGTCTCTGTCTCTCTCTCTCACACACACACACACACACCACCCCACAAGTCCTATAATAATAATCTTTCTAAATCTTTGCATTTACAAGTGAATAATATCAGAGGCCATGGAAACCGATATGGTGAACATTCCATTCCAAAAATCTCTCTCTCTCTCTCTCTCTCTCTCTCTCTCTCTCTCTCTCTCTCAAACCACCCCACAAGTCCTCTAATCTTTCTAAATCTTTGCATTTTACAAGTGAATAATATCAGAGAAGGCATGTAAACCGATATGGTGACAATTCCATTGTCTGGTTGCATTTGTGGAAAGATATCTGTTACCAACCCAATTCAGATTGTGTCAGATAGAACACAAGAATAACCTCTACAATACAACATCATGGTGCCAAATGAACGAAATGTTTTGAATCCACTTATCCCTAGTAATAACAGTAATAATATCCCACAAGTAATAACAGTAATAACTTCAGATCTTCCTGCAGACTCCTGTTGGGTGTTAATAATAATAATAATAATAATAATAATACATTTTATTTATAAAAGCACTTTACATATAAAATCTCAGAGTGCTACAACACAGTAAGATAAAGCAAAAAACATTCAATTAAAAGGCTAAAAAAAGGCTCTATTAAAAAGGTGGGTTTTAAGGCCTCGTTTAAAAGCATCCACAGACTGTGGTGCCCTTAGGTGGTCAGGGAGAGCATTCCACAGCCTGGGAGCAGCCGAGCAGAAGGCCCGATCTCCCATCGTGCGGAGCTTGGTCCTGGGGGTCTTGAGGAGGTTGGTGGCAGTAGAACGGAGGGTGCGTGAGGAGGTCTGAGGGGTATGGAGGAGTTCCTTGAGGTAGGGGGGGGCAGTTCCATGGATGCACTGGTGGGTGAGGAGGGAGACCTTGAATTCAATTCTGAGGGAGACGGGGAGCCAATGAAGTGATTTGAGGATGGGGGTGATGTGATCATATTTGCGCACCCTCATCAGGATCCTAGCAGCGCTGTTCTGGATTGAAGTTTCTGGAGGCAGCTGCTAGGAATCCCAATGAGGAGTGCGTTGCAGTAGTCCAGTCTGGAGGAGACAAAGGCGTGGACGAGCTTCTCTGCATCTGCCAGAGTGAGTGCAGGACGGAGTTTGGCAATGTTCCTTAAGTGAAAAAAAGCTGTTTTGGATATATGTTTGATGTGGGTCTCGTAGGTGAGGTGAGGGTCCATTTTTACGCCCAGGTTGGTAACAGATGAGGAGAGGGGAATGTTCTGGCCAGAGAAGGTGATGCTGGTGATGGTGGATGACCGGACCTGGTGTGGTGTGCCGACTAGGATGGCTTCAGTCTTGGAGCTGTTGAGTTGTAGGAATTTGAGCTTCATCCACGCCTCTATCTCCTCCAGGCAGGTGGTTAGTGTGGATAGTGGCAGGGGTGCAGAGGAGGTGGGGTTGACTCTGAGGTAGAGCTGTGTGTCATCCGCATAGCAATGAAATGACATTCCATGCCTGCGGATGACACAGCCAAGGGGGAGCATGTATAGTGTGAACAGGGTGGGGCCCAGCACCGAGCCTTGGGGGACACCGCAGGTGACGTTGACCCAGCTGACAACGTGTTTACCACCATGTTTTAATTTCGGTCACAACTGATGTTGATTATACCCTGGATCATTCCGGATCATTCCGTTGTCCTCCGGAATAGCAATAAGCAGCACGGCCTCTCTGTGGCGGAGTCAAGTGATTCACTGACTCTCCATAATGATGTGGTAATGAGGGACACAGCTGGACACCTGACTTCTGCACACCTGACTCCACTCCTGCCAATTAGAGAGAGAGAGAGAGAGAGGGAGAGAGAGAGAGAGAGAGAGAGAGAGAGAGAGAGAGAGAGAGAGAGAGAGAGGCACTGCCAGCTAAGCTAGAGGTAGAGGGCGTGACATACGTGTTAACATTGACAGGCCTAATTATAATACATGAATATTCTGTGTATGTTTGCGTGCAAGATGAACCAAGAGGATTAGAGTTACATTTCTATTTCAGCGAGCATAAACGTTTTAGATGAGCTGAATTAAATGGTAAAAAAAAATGTGAATGGACTGCACTTATATTAGTGCTTTATTCCAAAGCGTTTTACAATGGCCTCTCGTTCACACATTCACACACCAATGGCGGCCAAGCTACCATGCAAGATGCCGGCCCGCTCATTGGGAGCAATTTGGGGTTCAGTGTCTTGCCCAAGGACACCTCGACACATGGCCAGCCAGGGATCGAACCACCGAGCCACCGACCACGCTCTCATTACACGCCACCTCTACCTCCTGAGCCACAGCCGCCCCACGCCCCCACGAATGAAAGTTTAACGTTTTAGATGAGCTGAATTAAAGATGTATGTTTCTCCCCTTCGTTCTCCACAATATTTCTGTGCTTTGCCTGTGGAAAAATGCTCCCCGGATCTGCAGTGGTGTGTGTGTGTGTGTGTGTGTGTGTGTGTGTGTGTGTGTGTGTGTGTGTATGTGTGTGTGTGTGTGTGTGTGTGTGTGTGTGTGTGTGTGTGAGTGTGTGTGTGTGTGTGTGTGTGTGTGTGTGTGTCAGTGAGACATTATTCCCTGAGCCTGCACTGCACTGATTGTGCTCCAATTTTGCTCTCCCAACTTCCTCCCACCTCCCAATTCTGATGCCTTGTTACATTATTCTAGTTAATCCAGTTACATTTGTAGCTCCGTGGAAGTTGATGGTATGACTTATGAATTATTAGTGTGTATTATACTTCCTGATATTCTGATATTCTTCTCTTCCTCTTGTTTTCATGTCGGGATCCGATGTAATGATCTGACTTTTCTTTTTTCATATTAAAATGCGAATACCTTTCCGCGTTGTTGAAAATCAACGACACATCGCTAGGCAACTAACACAGCTTGTTCTGTGAGCCTGCTAACAATGTAAAGTACTATTCTAGTTAACTAGGTAGCAGTGGGGGGATTACTCACCGAATCCATTGTGTTGTTGCAGTATTTTGGCTCGACTAGCGAGTTTGTGTTTGCGTGATTCTCAACAACGTTGAAACGTAGTTCCGTCCGTGTTTCAAAAGAAAAGTCCGAACATTTTGTCATGGTTGCCGCCGACATGCGGACCAAAATGACCAGACTGTCACATTTGGGAACAGATGGATGAGGCAGGCAGCAAATTTCTCAACGATGACGACCAGTCTTCTGGGGCGGCTAGAGGGACTGTTGACAAGGTCGGTCAAGGGAGAGTAAACACTGAACGTCTCTTGAACACAAACGCTCTTGTTTGTCAGTTGTGTTGGATGTTATCGCTGTTTATTTAACCATACAAAACGAGCCTCTTCCTCAGGTGCCTTATGGAGCGCGCCGTCTTTTGAGGGGGAAGATAATAGAAGCGCTGTGAGAGGCTAATGGACCGCTCAGGACAGGAGATATTCCGCATTCACGCCTCATTCACTGTCAAACAGCCAGTCTAGTCTGCCTGCCGGGCCCAGACACAGAAATGCTTGGGGGAGCGACTGCTACTGTCGATACCGGGAGACAAAGACCAAGCATCCACAACGCCGCCGGCCCCTTAATAACATTCAAATTGCCTAGTGATTTTTTCTTTCCTCGCTACTCAACTGGACAATTAAAAACACCCACCCACCCGGTTGGTTGAAGTTTCATGTGGTGTTTCTCAAGAGAAGTTTAAAGGAAGGAGGGAAAGAAGTGGAAAGAATGATCTAGAATGACAGTGTACATCATGGGAGCTCTCTCTAAGACCCTATTTGTCTGTGAGGATCTGTCAGGGAGAGTCTGGTGGCTTTTAATGTTCGTCCTCCTCTATTACTCTATTCCCTGTCGTAAGGCCACCTGCGGTAGACGGGACTCCAGAGAGATGGTGACTAATTAGGGGTTCTGTGGGGAATATCGGGTGAAACAAGGGAATGTTCCCCCTCAAAAATAATTGGCTGTGACAACGGCTGCTGTTTGGCCTCAGCTAGAAAACGTAATGAACCCCATCCTTTAACCATCTCTACCTTCTCTCTCTAGTGTCACAGCAGTTGGTGTACTTTCACTTTATGAAATTCGTTCGTGCGGTTGTTGTTGGTTTGATTGTACATCCCCCCTTTCTAAAGAAATGAAAGCATGTAAACCTCTAAATGCTATATAGCTATATACTATATATATAGCTATGCTATATAGTGTAACAAATATCTAGATTATGATGATAGGAATACTGTATTCTGATTGCTTAATAACAAGCAAGGTACAATAAATAAATAATATTTTTTCTACGAGTTTTGTTGTTTTATTAATTTTCTTCTCAGTGTCTCTCTACATATTTCATCTTTCCTTTTCTTTTTTCATCCTGCAGTGCCAGCAGCAGAGGAACCCTCGCCTCTCCTCTCTTCTCCTCTCTTCTCCTCTCCTCTTTTCTCTTCTCCTCTCCTCTCCTCTGTTCTCCTCTCCTCTCTTCTCTTCTCCTCTCCTCTGTTCTCCTCTCATCTCTTCTCTTCTCCTCTCCTCTCTTCTCCTCTCCTCTTTTCTCTTCTCCTCTCCTCTCCTCTGTTCTCCTCTCCTCTC
>NC_137683.1:27854460-27916960 GCF_963989245.1 Nansenia antarctica | reverse complement strand
TGCTTTTAAATGAGTTCCGAAAACAAATCATCAATTCCTGATGTTGCATGATCTCTTCTCGGGGGGTGCGAGTGATGGAGGCAGCGGTCCATGAGCAACGCCTTGTCGGGATCACATCCACTACCGTTCCTCCGTCTCTCTCCTCATCCTCATACGAGGCACATGCAAGGCGTTTTGGACCTAATTGGTTTCTAAATGATGTTTTTTTTACCATCACCAATTACCAAACCTCCGAACCTGTGAAGGTAGTAAGTTGCATTATTGCTCAAAGAGTGGTATGATGGAGCTCGCACAGTGGACCGTGTTAATGCACCGAGGAGAATGGAGTGGGCATCATAGCATTCCGCAAGAAACATGCGCGTTCGTGACATGACAGAGAGAACCACTGACGCCACTCCTGGAGATTCCCTCATGCAGCCACAGATGGAGGATGATCGTGCTCGAGTCTTTCACGATTCTTCTTGATCCTCCGTTCATCAGCAATGTCTCAAGTAGTGTTGTCAAACAACGCAATCTTATACCTATAGCCTTTATTCCAAAATGAGAATACATAGACTTTTAGCCATCATGATCTGTGATAAAATGGATAAACGTCATTTTAATTTTTAAATTTGAATTTGAATTTTCTAGATATCTAATCAATCAAATCCTGACACAATAGCATAGTATTGCCTGATTGCCTGCTTTCTGTGTGAGCATAATATATCTTGTCCAAATGAGTGGAGTCTCTTATAATAATAATAATAATAATAATAATAATAATAATAATAATAATAATAATATTACATAATAATACATTACACTTATATAGTGCTTTTCTAGACACTCAAAGACGATTTACAAACTGAAAAGATCGAGTAGTAGGCCTAATAATAAAAAAATAAAAAAAAAATAAAAATAAAGTATAGGGGCCTAATTAAGGTGGTTAGGCTTATGGGCTGTATCGTATTGTGGACGTGTTCTGCTGTGCCGCTACCCGGGTGTGTCTCCCCTCCCTCCGCCCATCGGTCCTCAGCGGGGTGTTGTTGTGTGTCTGTCCGCAGCCCATGGGGTCGGAGAGGGTGGAGATGCGAAAGAGACAGATGCAGGTGCACCAGGAAGCAGCGTCCAGTGTCCTCCAAGCACGTTACGGGATGGGGAACTCCCCCGCCAACGCCTCCAATGCATGCTGCTTCTGCTGGTGCTGCTGCTGCAGCTGTTCCTGGTGGGTACACTACACACTACACTACACACACACACACACACACACACACACACACACACACTCTCACACACACACACACACACACACACACACACACACACACACACACACACACACACACACACCACTGTCTGCCCACCAGGGTTGCCAGATGGGATTGACAATTTACAGCCTAACCAGTCTATAAAAAACGCTAAATCCAGTAGCCCATTCCTTCGGCGGTAACGCGCCCCATCTGACAACCCGCCCCATCTGGCAACCCTGCTGCCCACACACCTTCTACACTCTTCGTAAGGTCACAATTACACAAACAGAAACAGAAATCGTCTGCCACCCACCCACACACCTTCCTTCCATGTTTCACTGGACTGGAACAAGCCAACAAGGACTATCTTATCTACGTATGTTTTGGAATTAGATGGTCTTACGTTGGGCTAAGGGACTGTGTCTCTTCCTCACTGGTGACTCCTCTCTAAGGACTGCTCTCCCTGTTGTGTGCAGTGTGTATGTGCATGCTGATTCACTCTTCAGGGAGCGGGACTGATCTCAGCCTCCACATCCTCCTCAATTAATGTTGACTAATTGTTAGACTGTTTCAGTGTGTTACTGTGGAGCTCCCAGATGGGGCTTGTACGACTCACGCTGGATTCTTACCTGATTTTTAATTAGGCTACAGGTGACTGCTTACACCAGGTGTTCAGAACATTTCAAATGACGTCCTTAAGGACTGGGATGGCAGTGGTGTTTACACAAAGCCTCCCAGTGGAGTGCCCCCCACACACAAACACATCCCAGAGTTCCTGCGTCTCCGCCATGGCTGTACAGTCGGGGAACAAACACACCCCTATGTCTTGCTCCTAGTTCCAAACCACAACAATTAACAAAAGACAACATGACATCATCAACCAGTTGTATTTACTTCTAGAATGTTCCAGATATATAATGTTCAACTCTTTTTTTACAGTTTGACTGTTAGGGCCGAGGAAGAGAGGATTCAGAGAACTACTTACGAGAGGAGGACAGATGAAACCACAAACTGTGACGACAGGTAATGATCGGGACACTACGGTCACCCCCCGCGACACCACCATCGAAATACAATGACATTAGAACATAAGGGAGGAAAAATGACACCTTGCGTAGACCAGTGGTAGTGGTCTTTCTCTCTCTGGTCACCACCACTAGGAATCAACAAGCTATTACAGTCATTACATCACATTATTGCACATGTTATACATTACATAATAGAAGAGAGCGCACGCACCACAGAAAAATGTAAGTGAGGTGCTGGCAACGGAACAAAACCAATTCAAAGAAGTAGAAGCTGCACTCAGGTTCCAGACGCAACAAAATATGGTTTAATAGGACAACGGTTTCAGCCGGTAAGACTTGACAAAGGCTACGGCTGAAACCGTTGTCCTATTAATACATTACATCATGCCAATAATATCCTAAGATATGGGGCGGAGATAGCCTAGACGTTTGAGAGGCCGGCTAGCAATCGGAAGAATTGGAAGAAGCCCTTGAGCAAGGCACTTAACCCCTAATTGCTCCAGGGGCGCTGACTATGACTATGACCCTGTGCTTAGAGCAAAAAAATACATTTCGTTGTACTCTGTGCAACGACAAAAAAGGTTGAATCTAATCTAACCCAGTAAACAAAGAGTCCAAAAGACGTCCTCAGGGGAGCCGGAATGTGGGTTTAGATGACGTCATCTGGACGTCCTAGAAAGACGTCATCTGAACGTCCTAGAAAGACGTCATCCGGCTTCCCTCAGGACGTCTTTTGGACTCTTTGTTTACTGGGAATCTAATCTAATGTAATATAATATAATAAACAACACTAAATTGATAATGCTCTGCCCTCTCTCCCCAGCCCTAAGCCCACTCTGGAGGATGCGAGCGCCTGGACCATGTCCTTCGAGAGGCTGATGAAGAGCGCCGCGGGGCGGGGTTACTTCCGCCACTTCCTGAGGACCGAGTTTAGCGAGGAGAACATGATGTTCTGGCTGGCCTGCGAGGGGCTGAAGAAAGAGACCAACAAGACTGTGGTGGAGGAGAAAGTGCGACAGATATATGAGGACTTCATATCGATCCTCTCCCCTAAAGAGGTAAGTTTTCAAGGCTTTATTCATTAGATATAGCCTATTATCATAAGCTTTGCTTATATCATATCGTTAGCCTCATAGGATAATTGCCTAAGTCATGCTTCACTTGTGGTCAGCCGAGCCATCTTTGTATGTAGTGTCAAAAATGCCTATGTCAAAGAGATGACTTGGGCAGATAGTGATTTTGGACATGGAATGGAACAGGCATTCTGATAGGCTGACAGCATAGGCAATAATGCACAGTGAATCAGCAGTGTTAGGAGAGTAGAGTTAGGCAGATATCTCAATTTGGGCCAAAATATGACATAGGCAATTATGCTACGAGGCTAACGATATTAGATTTTAAGCTTAGCTTATATTGTAATGCTGCTTATTGTTGTTGTGTGGGAGATGTGAGATAATTATGCTTTCCTTTTCCCAGGTGAGTCTGGACTCTCGTGTTCGGGAGGTGATCAACAAGAACATGTTAGAGCCGACCTCGCACACGTTCGACGACGCTCAGCAGCAGATCTACACGCTGATGCAGAGAGACTCGTACCCGCGCTACATGAACTCAACAACGTACACAGATCTACTCACCACCCTGGAAGAACCTCCTCCCCCCCCAGCCCCGCAGCCATAGACTCTCTCTCCCCTCTCCCATCACTACACTTTGCTTTTAGAGAACGCATGCATCTTTATCTGAAGGCCTTTTAGGTTCCACTTCCTGGTGTACGTATGTTCAAATGTACAGTATAGAGATGGACAGGTAAATAGGCAGTAATTACTGAAGTCTTTATTAATGTGTAATCACTGGTTAGTTACCTGTTATAAGGTTTTTCCTGAATACCTTGGGAGCGTGCAAGAACAGACACCTAGATGTTTCAAAAAAATATATTTATATTTTTATATATTCTCTAGAGCTTGATACTGCACTTTTCTATATTTTTTTAACAAGGGAAAAGCATGTATCTGTGAGCACTGCATTTGTGTATAGGTATATTGTCAGCCTTAAAGCGTTTTTTCGGTTAGTGTAGTGAAATAAGGTTTTACCTGTTAACAGTGGCGGACTCAGGCTGTTTGAAAGGCAGGGGGGGCGAAAAGAAAAAAAGGGCACCTACTGCACAGCATGGGACCCCATCAGTGCACATGGTCAAGTTTAGACCATTGGAAGGGCAGCCAATAGGGCACATCCTCTAATTTTGCCACTCAAAAGGGCACTTTAGTGTGACGTTTTTCAACTGTGGGGGCACATGGTCAAGTTTAGACCATTGGAGGGGCACCAATAGGGCACGTCCTCTCATTTTTGCCACTCAAAAGGGCATTTTTGCCACTCAAAAGGGCACTTAAGAGAGACGGTTTTCAACCGTGGGGGCACCAGGAGGGGCGGTCGTCCCCCCTGCCCCCCCCTGAGTCCGCCAGTGCCTGTTAAGAAGATGTGGGAAAGTGCCTTGGCATAAGAACATTTACAGCTACACCTTTAGCTTAGTTTGAGTATATCACAGAAAGAGTGCAACAATAATTGATATTAAAATGGTGGTGCTTTCAGCTCTTCTCAAAGAATAGAACACTTTTCACATTCGGTATCAGCTGATTCTGCCTGTGATACTGAATACTGTGATGCAGATTTAGTCTTTTTTTCTTTTTCAAAAAAGATTTGAATAAATAAAATAGGAGCATACAAAGTGAACAAATTAAATAGATGGTATGTGACCACTCATACTGTATATTGTGATTTAAATTCTTATAAATAAAGCACAATAATTACATCCTGTACTTCCCTGTACCATTGTATCATGGTTTAGGCTTAAAAAAAACTTATTATTTATGTTATTTATTGCAAATCAACAATATTTTTCAAGCCCTTTACCAGGTACTGTAAGATATCCCAACATACCCCTGGAAGAGAAGTCTTTTCCATAGCAAATAGGTACATAAATAAGTGGCAACACAATTGTAGCAATTCCAAAACTGAGATCTCCACATGGTTGCAGTCAAGAATACAGTTGTTTCAGGTATAATGTCTCTCTCCTCTGAATGTCTCTAGCCATCTCCCTGTCTGTGACGCTGTGAGCGACAGCCAGAGTCAGCAGGTCTGACTGAGTAGTGAATTGTTCAGAAGGTCTACGGAACGTCACTGGAGCCAAACTTCAAAGAGCTCTGAGGGAGGTGTGTGTGGTCAAGGCCACTGACAGAATCGTTAGTTGATTGGAGGAAGTTGCTTTTCGATGAACTGCTTTATATCCATCATTTCCTGTGGGACGAAAGAGAGAGAGCAGGGTTCCTTCAAGTTTCAACAAGTCAAATTTAAGACCTTTTTAGACCTTTTTTAGACCTCTTTGGATATCATTTTTGACCTATTCGCGACACCATAGCTTTGTGTCATCCTCAAGGTGATGAAATTAGAGATTTCACTGCCATACAGACAAAAAAGTCTGAAGGATAATTAATATAAAATAAATATTGGTTCCAGCTTGATTAATTGCTGCGTAAATAGATAGAATAGATAGTGGTGGGACTGATTTCCTTGCAGGACAAGCACATTTTTAAGACCTAGCACCTCATTTTTTAGACCTAATAACTAAAACTTGGGACCTTTTTAGGCCTTATAAATGACATTGCTGGATTTTTGCCTTTAAGGCTTTTTAAGACCAGCGTGGGAACCCTGAGAGACGACTACTACTACTACTACTACTACTACTACTACTACTACTACTACTACTACTACTACTACTACTACTACTACTACTACTACTACTACTACTACTACTACTACTACTACTACTACTACTACTACTACTACTACTACTACTACTACTACTACTACTACTACTACTACTACTACTACTACTACTACTACTACTACTACTACTACTACTACTACTACTACTACTACTACTACTACTACTACTACTACTACTACTACTACTACTACTACTACTACTACTACTACTACTACTACTACTACTACTACTACTACTACTACTACTACTACTACTACTACTACTACTACTACTACTACTACTACTACTACTACTACTACTACTACTACTACTACTACTACTACTACTACTACTACTACTACTACTACTACTACTACTACTACTACTACTACTACTACTACTACTACTACTACTACTACTACTACTACTACTACTACTACTACTACTACTACTACTACTACTACTACTACTACTACTACTACTACTACTACTACTACTACTACTACTACTACTACTACTACTACTACTACTACTACTACTACTACTACTACTACTACTACTACTACTACTACTACTACTACTACTACTACTACTACTACTACTACTACTACTACTACTACTACTACTACTACTACTACTACTACTACTACTACTACTACTACTACTACTACTACTACTACTACTACTACTACTACTACTACTACTACTACTACTACTACTACTACTACTACTACTACTACTACTACTACTACTACTACTACTACTACTACTACTACTACTACTACTACTACTACTACTACTACTACTACTACTACTACTACTACTACTACTACTACTACTACTACTACTACTACTACTACTACTACTACTACTACTACTACTACTACTACTACTACTACTACTACTACTACTACTACTACTACTACTACTACTACTACTACTACTACTACTACTACTACTACTACTACTACTACTACTACTACTACTACTACTACTACTACTACTACTACTACTACTACTACTACTACTACTACTACTACTACTACTACTACTACTACTACTACTACTACTACTACTACTACTACTACTACTACTACTACTACTACTACTACTACTACTACTACTACTACTACTACTACTACTACTACTACTACTACTACTACTACTACTACTACTACTACTACTACTACTACTACTACTACTACTACTACTACTACTACTACTACTACTACTACTACTACTACTACTACTACTACTACTACTACTACTACTACTACTACTACTACTACTACTACTGTACAACACTAAATATTGTATCAATTTATCTTTCATGAACAAAATCTAGCAATCAAATCAGTAGCACATTCCTTTCCCCTTTTAACGTATATTTGCCACAGGCTCTCCACCACTACTACTCGACCATACTGACCTCAGGGCAGGCACTGTGTTGCATTCTGGGATAGGTCTTGAAGGTGATGTTGGCTGGGTTGACGAGGCTCTTCAGCTTCTCCACTGTGAGGCACCCAAAGACTAACGGCACCAGAGGGTCGGCCTCCCCATGGCACTGCAGGACCTGCATGTCCCTGTTGGCCGAGCTGGTCGAAGCCTGAGAAAGGAATAAGAATAAGAATAAGAATAACTTTTATTTGTATAGCACTTTTCCTGCAAATGTTGCAGCTCAAAGTGCTTTAATCATTCTATAATCATAATTTAATTATTTAGTCATTTAAAGGCAATATTAAAACTAGTTTTTTAGTCTTGACTTAAACATATTTGCTGAGGTTGCATCCCTAATGTAAACTGGCAGTGCATTCCACAATTTGGGTGCATAACATGAGAATGCAGCCTCACCAAATCTCCTCTTTTGTACATGTGTGTGGTACACAGAGAAAGAAGACAGAAGAAGTACACAGAGGAAGACATGAAGGTTTTACAATATGATGTAATCTGTGACGTCGCTGGATGTTTACACCCACGCCTCATCCGTGGCCATTTGGTCAAGTAACTGGCTAATGACTAGTACGCCCAGTGTAACAGCTCTAAAAAGAAATGCATTTGGCCAAACACCAAACATGCATTGAAGACTGTTTCCATTACGCAACCACAGACCACTTCTAATGCAAGACGTGTTAATACCTGAGGGAAGGAGCTGCGCAGAGGCAGCCAGCAGCTGAGAGCAACGACTCCTGCCAGCTTCTGTTGGGAGGTGAGGGCGGTGTAAAGGGATAATGCGCCCCCCTGTAAAGACGAAAACAAAACACACAGACATCTATTCTTCTTTGTGCCATCTTATCCCACAGAGTAAAGTGTGAAGATAACTTCCTACAGCAGGCAAGTAAATCCATTGCATTAATATTGAAGGATTGTTTTAATACTGAATTATTGAAAATAACAGGCTACTCCTCACACTCCTAAGAGAGTCTGCGATTGCCCAGGAAAGTGGCAAACAGATATACGTATATAAAACATGCTCAGATTCCATCCATATGGAGTAATAGAATTACTTCTGAGAGATGATGATTCTAAAACATTTCACTATCGGTGTGCTGATGAGCATGTTATTTCTGATTCTGTATTTGTTGTCAACATCCAAGAACGTGTTTTTAACCATACTGTACCTGAGAGAATCCACCGAGGACAATTCTGTTTGAAGGTATACCGTTCTTTACTTCTTGATCTATCAGGGCTTTAACTGAGGAGAGAGGAACAGATCACAGTCATATCTGTATTAGAATCAAGCTCATGTCCTTACAGTCAACATCACCATACCACATCCCCTTAACAAGCTACAACATCACCATACCACGGGTCCTTACAATCTACAACATCACCATACCACATGCTCTTATAAGCCACAACATTCTCATACCATGTGTCCTTACAAGCTACAACATCACCATGCAGACTCACTGTTTTCTGCAGCCTTTTTAATACCAGACACATCCTCCTCTGCATCTGTACTCAATCCAATTATGTCAAACCTAGAAAACAGAGGGAAGCGATGAGCCCCATGCATTGCAGATACTTGCAGAAATGTGTATAGAAGAAGTGGAAAACTAACGTGAAACAAACTGTGTGTGTTCTTACCAGGAGGGCATGGACATGTTCATGTTTAGTGTCACCGGCATGATGGGACTGCAGCACAAAGAAATGACACTGTCAGGCATGAATGTTCATTTCACAAATGAAACGTCATCATCATGTGATCGTCACCATCAACATTATACATGATAGAGCTGAGCTGTGCTTGTCCAACAGAGGGAGACTTACGCATGAGGACAGATGTATTTGACGTGTGGTGTCCGGATCCCTGCAAAAGCCTCTGCCCAGCCATGGCTGTCAGGGAACAAAAGCAAAACAACACACAACAAGTCAACTTTCTCACCTTCCAGAGGTAGCCTATGTGCATGTGACTAAATGTAGCAGACTTATAAGTCTTAAGTCATGTGTGAACAGGAGTTTACATAACAGATAAGTGTCATACCCAGTGTCACCCAGGCCATGAAGAAATATCACCTGGACAAAAACAGACATTTTAAACAGTTAAGCTGCTGTACAGTACATGAAATATTCAACAACAACAACAGTATTTCTCAATGACTAGTTACTTTGACAGATCAAGGCAGGGTGGCCCTTCACATCTTGTCAACAGCCCATCAGCTGTACACACTGTACGTTCCGTGGAGACAGACCCAAGGCCAGTGGTCTAGCTGGCCCATGCCTGTCCTGTGGTCGACTGAACATATTACATTATTTCATGTAAATAGGTCACACATGCACCATGAAGTTAGTAGCCTACTAGTGCATGGACGCATGCAATTGAACACTGTGCATTTAGGCTACCTTCAAGAATCAACATGTTATATGCAATGCAACTTGCATACAAATGCATAGGTCTGAGAGAGGTTAGTGTTAGGGGGGGACAGGGAATGACTGTTAATGACTGTTAACCTGTAACTATGTTAGCCTAGTGCATGGACGCGTGCAATTGAACACTGTGCATTTAGGCTACCTTCAAGAATCAACATGTTATTTGCAATAAAACATGCAAATAAATGGCCACCTACCCCCCCCAAACCCACCCGAGTGCAAATAAAGACTCACCGCTGCCGTGGCTTTTCGAGCGGCAGGTATAATTGCAGGCAGGGGCACTGACATGTTGTTACCGCACATACAACAGATCGACAGCTGACACCCAAAAACTAGTAGAGAATCTCTAATATATCCGCCGAATTGTGCGGGATTGAATTTGTTATTATGCCCTTGATCCAAATAAGACTACTGTGATCATTCAAGGAGAACCGCACAAGCCAAGGTTGAACCTTTAAACGATCTTGAATATTCAGAGTAATTAGTAACAGTCCTCCTTTAAAAAATGTCTAACCCCGAAGTTTTAAAAATAGATAATCTTGAACGCGATTCACACGCGTAGAGAATAATCAGTGAGTCGTAAAAGCAAAGATTGTGACATGCTATGTGTCCATATATCGCAGTAGGAAATCCACATGTTCTACAGATCAGTGATCGCGGTACAACTTCCGCTTCCGTGTGTCAGATTGGTGTGTGTAATCACGTGGGGTCATATCCATGATGGTTGGTTTTGTCCTTGGGTAAACGTTGTATTGGACATGTGAGGAAGAAAGAAAGATGTCTTTCACCAAGAAACCCGGTGGCAAAGCGTTAGATGTGTTGCAAAATCTACCTCGCATTACATTAGCGAATCTACGACCGGAACCGGGGACCGTGAAAAAAGTAAGATAATATGAGTTGGCCATATATATATCAGCCCACGTTAGCCATGATGCTAGCTAACCCACTAGCTTGGTTTATCAAAGTCCATCAGTTTCCAAGCTCTGTGTGTGTGTGTGTGTGTGTGTGTGTGTGTGTGTGTGTGTGTGTGTGTGTGTGTGTGTGTGTGTGTGTGTGTGTGTGACACTTGTCAAATGTCTCACTCTATTGCGAGCTCATCATCATCTGTGTTGTTTTTTAATGTTGCTTCCAAACACAATGATTGCGTTTACATGCACACCATACATATTCCGATTAATACAGGAATATGGTGTGCATGTAAACGCAATCAATCAATGTGATGTACTGGACTGTATTTGATCATATTAGGAGTTGAGGTTTTGCAACAAGACAGTGTACAGTGCATATCAGTAAGATATGTTGTCTTGACTTGTTTTTCCCAGGAGTTTTCCCAGGAGAAGAAGCGAGGCAGAGGTGGCCATGGGGGGAACAGAAGTGGCCGAGGTCACAAAGGAGAGAGGCAGCGAGGCAACCGCCCCCGACTGGGCTTCGAGGGGGGTCAAACACCCTTCTACCTAGCCATCCCCAAATATGGTTACAATGAGGGACACAGGTATAAAGCAATACTGTTGCACTCATCATGTAAAAAAGCCTAAGCCTATTACATGTTAACTTGTGATTCAGGACATAGTTCATAGGTCATTGATAGTATCATTGATACTACTTCACTGGACCTGTTGAATGATACCACCATGGCCTGCATGCGTAGTCTGTTCTTCTCAAGGTCAGGCTTGTAAATAATGTTCTAGACAGGAGAGAATACTTGATGAACCTCTGCTCTTCCTCTCAGCCGACGACCTCAGTACCAGCCTCTGTCCCTGAAAAGGCTGCAGTATCTGATTGACTTGGGACGGGTCGACCCTACCCAGCCCATTGACTTGACACAGCTGGTCAACGGCAGGGGAGTGACCGTCCAGCCTCAGAAGAGGGACTACGGCGTTCAACTTGTTGATGAGGTGAGGAGATAAAGATGTTGTTGGTCGTCTGCATTCATATAGGCTTTGTGTTTTCTTGTTGGATGTGTCAAATAGACAGTACTCAAGTTGTAAAAGAAAATCAGGGGGGATGGTGCATTGTATCATATGGGGACCCCACAGCGTCAGTGACTTCAGTGTCAGTGACTTGGTAAAAATGTCATTGCATGTGTGCGTGCCCCCTCGCCCACAGTATTTTACTCAATATGCGCAAAACAGCAGTGAAATAGCAGTAATACCACGTAATACCTCGTTCATTGATAACCTCATTGATAATTGATGACCTCTGCTGCACGCCTCCTCTCAAACACCCGCTCCCGTGACCACATCACTCCTGTCCTCCACTCTCTCCACTGGCTCCCCATCAAAGAACGTATACAATTCAAAGTCCTCATCCTCACATACAAAGCCCTCCATAGCCTGGCCCCCCCTTACCTGACTGACCTCCTTCTCCCCCACCGCCCTACCCGTACCCTCCGATCCTCATCCATTGTTCCCCTCACTGTCCCACCCTCAAAACTCAAAGGCTTCGGTCACCGTGCCTTTTCACGAGCTGCACCCCGCCTCTGGAACTCTCTCCCTCAACCACTCAGAGACTCACCCTCACTCCTCACTTTTAAATCCCACCTCAAAACCTACCTGTTCTCCCATGCCTACAGCCTCCCCTACCCCTAGCCATCTCCCCCATCCCGGCCCCCCCCCCCCCCTGGACACGCATACAACCTCCCCTACCCCTAACCACCTCCCCCCCCCCTACCATCCCCCCCCCCCCCCCCCTCCCCGTTCGCTGATTCTGTGTTCCGTGTCCATGTTGCTTGCTGTTTTTGTGTTTTCCGTATCTCCTGTATTGTCAGCGTCTTTGAGCCTCGGAAAAGCGCTATAAATGTAATGAATTATTATTATTATTATTATTATTATTATTATAAAATGACATAAGGGATGGAAAGGGGGGATGGCAGTTTTAGAAGGGGGATGATTTTGACCGTTTTTATTTCAGGGGGCATGCCATCCCCCCCTCATCCCCCCTCAAATTGAGTGCTGGATGTGTCAAACCTAGATGTGGCACTTACACTCAAAGATAAGGAAAACGTGAGGCTTTCTAGGCAGAATCTCCACTCTGTATTTTGCCCAGTAGGTGGCGCCATATAACAAGTCACGTTAAAGATGTCATGACAGACAGACAGTGATGTTTTCTCTCCCATAGACTTGATCTGTGTTGTAAGTATCTTTATTCGATCCCTCATTCCTGTTGTCTGTTTGGTTGTTAGGGCGCTGGCATTTTCGCTGCGAAAATCAACATCGAAGTCCAGATGGCGTCTGAAGGGGCCATCGCTGCCATCGAGAGAAACGGAGGGGTCATCACAACAAGTTTCTATGACCCTCGAAGTCTTAGTAAGTAGTAGTAGTGACACATTTAAGAAGTCTCTGTTACCTGTCTTAGTTAGTGCACATAACTGTATAGAATTTAGAATCTTGGAACACTCTGCATACAACTGCATTCCGTTGTATTATACTTGCACTCTGCGATGACAATAAAGTGGAATCGAATCTAACCTAATCTAAATTCTTCCCTCGGCAGCGATCCTCTGCAAGCCCGTCCCGTTCTTCATAAGCGGACAGCCCATCCCGAAGCGGATGTTGCCAGGGGAAGACATGGTCCCGTACTACAGAGACGCCGAGAACCGGGGTTACCTGTCGGACCCGGAGAAGGTCCAGCTAGCCCGCATGGCTCTGGCCCAGAAGTACGGGTACGTTTTGCCGGACATTTCTAAGGACGAGTTGTACCACATGCTCGCCATGAGGAAGGACGCCAGGCAGATCTTCTTCGGCCTCTCGCCGGGCTGGGTGGTCAACATGTCCGAGAAGAAGATCCTTAAACCCACGGAGGAGAAACTGCTCCGATATTACGGCTCTTAAGACGTTATTGTGGAAATAAACATGCCCCGTTTGTTTGTTTGTTTGTTTGTTTGTGTGAATAAATGTTATGATGTTATGAAAGAAAATGTCTCATGGTGTGTAATTTGCTGACAGATTGTTTCAGATTATGTCAACATAACAATGTATGTGTTACGGTACATGTGGGAATACGGTACATGTGGGAAAACTAGGGTTAGGGTTAGGTGCTAGGGGATTAGGGTTGGGGTTAGGGTTAGACATGCCAGCATGTACTAAGTCGACGTTTTATGCTGCCATGTCCCCGGAAATGCCAACATAAACCGTTTTCCCCACATGTACCGTAACATACGCATATCATGTCTAAGAATCTCCCAATGCCTTGCAGCATTTCATGATCATGTCATTTGTTCATAAGAGCATAGAGACCTTTGGATTGGGGGGATAGGTTACACGAGAGTTGCCACATGCACAGAACAAAGAACTTGGCATCGTTGACTCAACTTAGGTTAAATTGATTTTTTGTCACCCACCGACCCAGCAGATGAAAGTGCCGTAATAATGACCACGTCCGGTGCTTTAGGCCCTTCACTGAGAAAATGAAATGTCCGACATGATGGAAGGAACGCAGACCGTAACAGGTGAGGGGGAAACAAGGAAAATAAGATAACTCAAAGAATGAAAACAGGAAACAGATGCCTGGCGATGTGTGTTACATGTGAAACGGGCTGCCTTGGCTGGAGAAGGGGAGTTTGAAATTAGTCATAGGCAGCTGTATCCTGGACTGGACGTTCAAACGATTCTAACCCCCCCTCCCTTGGAACACAATCAGAGGCACACACTTATGGGCTACTGCGGCGGGCCCTGTTATGCTGTTAAAACCCCAGTCTAAAAAATTGAAGAAAAAAAGTGTTTGGAAAATGCCATGAAGACACTGATGCAATGCTCTGAAAACACTTCCTGATAATTATCGAAAAAATGATGAGCCTTTCCAAAAGTCCTTAGCAGAGGTGTACTACGTCAACGTGTCACATTCCTGAAATTCCAGGGAAATTTGGACCTCCAGTAGTTTTCAGAAAACATCCATGCGTGTCACATTAATCACTGTGAGTATAATCTTAGAAAAGGATTTCAACTCATGTACCGTAATGACAATACTGTATACGGTGTAGAGTTTTTAATCACTTCACATAGTGACACCTAAATAATTGACCAATTGTTGTCGTAGCGAGGAAAGCTAATTGCCGCTTGATGAGTATTGATTGAGTATTGAGCTGATCGGCCACAGACAAGGAGTCAAAAATAGTTACATTAGTTCATAATCAGTGGTACTGTTCAATGTGCAATGTTCAAAAGCCAACTATGAATATTTCCCTCACTATTTGAACCATTGAATTGAGATATTTTTACACCCTGCTAGTCTGCCAGTCGTCCCAGAATAAATTACATTGTTTATTTGAGTCTTAAGATTGTTCATAAGAAAATCCCCCTTACAGTTTTTACACTCCCTCCATCACTCTCATATTTATTTTTTTTAAAGTCAAAACGTAGTGTGCCCTCTAAAAATAACTTGGTATTTTACACTGATATTGTCTCTGGGGACACTGCCATAGAATTCCTGCTGGTATAAAAGACTTTATCGAAGGAAGCATATGTTTGTGAGTGTGTGCGGCACTATTGGCATTGTGTAAACTGAGCTGTAACATAGTTCCCACTGTTACGCTCTTTCCTGGTACTGATAATGCAGAGATTTGGAGCAATAACTCATATTTATTTGACTGATTTGACCTTTATATTTTACTCTATCACTAATGATAACTAACTAACTAACTAACTTGCAGCAACTTTACTTATCTTTTACTTTTTTTTTGTACTTGTTGTTTTTTGTTACTATCTTTTTTTTGTTATAGAAAATAGCTTTTATTTGTGTCTCCTTATACAGTTCAAAGGTGAAGGAGGGCATTTGAGATGTGAACATTGTTCCACAACTTATTAATTGAAACTTAGAGGTCAGACTTGTACACAGATGTCTCTCAAATGTCAATATTGTCATCCTGTAGTAAAGGACATATGTATTATTAGGTATTGTGTTCTCCACTCAGTGAAAACTCATAAGAAGGCCATTACAGCTTTGTTTCCCTAGGGGTAGGGGCAGAGGTGGGGAGGGGGTAGGCAAGGGGGTAAGAGGTGTGGTTCACCATGATGGAGTATTTTCCCGCATCTCAAGTTGCCAATAATAAACTACACACAGACACACGTAGTAGATACATACAGGGCAAGCCCTGCCAGGAAAGCAAGGCCCAAACCCTACAGCATAATACTTTAAATAAATCACCCCACAGGAAAGAAACTGCACAATTATTGTTTATGGCAGAGCTACGCTCCTTATCTTCAAAGCAACAGAAGTCCTTTTGAATCTGGATCAGTTCTGAACTATTAGTATAAGGGTGAAAAAAAACACAATTTTAAGTTTTTGGAGAGGGGGTCTCTGAAAAACACAGCGCTGGATTAGATAGATAGATGTTAGCAAATGTACAGTGTCTTCATGGGAGGAAACCCAGTTAAGTATAAAAGTAGATTAAAACAGACCAAACTAAAAACCAAACAAGAAACACCAATCAAGGCCTATCAATCAAATTGTCTAGGAGGCAATGTTCCTACATTTAAAGTAAAAAGATGTGTTCCTAGATTATCTTACATGTATCAATGGCTGTTCTGTGCTCCAAAGACAATCTAACGTCTGAGTCTAACCAGTTCACACTATCTAATTAGACAGTCAGACAGTGTCGTCGTCGGAGTAGACCAGATCAGATTATTGTGGTTAATTTATCTGCTCTCGATCTCTGAGTGAGTAGGCCGTTTAGTAGCACAGACGCAGGCATCACGGTGTCTCACAGGTCTGCAGGTCGGCTATACACACTGATTCCAGTTAATATTAATTAGAGACAATTACTTTGGAGCTCTTGTCTGCCAGGGGAGAGATGAGGCAGGAATCATCTGGGGTGAGATAGACGAGTCAGATGGGGTAAGGGACAGGGTGGAGCAGTGACACAGTACAGAAGACTGTTAGAAGAACAACAGGGCTGTACTGTACTAGGGGACAAGTCTTTGATTGACTGAGGAGAAGCTCACATCTCCATGGACCAGGGTGGGAGGTAGTATCCATGATGAAGCTGGGGGGGGTAGCGTGAGAGAGAGAGAGGGTCTGGGGCCCAGAGACGTTTGGGGCAGAGACTGAGACTGCACTCGTTGTAGTGCAATTAGCCTGCTGTGCCAATACAATACTTCATCAAATGCCAAAGTTTGCCAGTCTGGACAATAAAGGAGTTTAGGGAAAGCCCACAAAATAAATTCAACAGATAAGAGAGCCTTATCAGAGGTCTAGAATACAATTCCTCATTTGCAAATAATAGAATTGTTTCAGCGTGACAGTGGGCTGGATTTTCACTTCACTGGTGTATCTCAATGGATTTGAACAATTATAAAACAAGACATTTTTGTATCCAGTATTTTTTTCTTTTTTTTTATCCAGTAATTTCACAAAGAGATCAAGCCATCGTGGTAAAAAAATAAAACTTTATTCAGCTGAGAAGATAAGAACATTGAATTGCTTTTTTTCTGCATCATAACAGAAACATGCCTGAAACAATTAGCATGTCATTTATCTTAACCAACAGCTTTGATTCTGTTGCATTTCTGGTTATTTACAAGCATATAAAGAATCCCCCTCTGCTGTTCTCTGTGTCAACTTTCCTCATTCATTGTTGTATAACATTGTAATGCGCACAATACATTGATTTATTCACATATTTATCTTACTGTGTATCATTGTACCGCTTGCCACTTGCCAGGCAGTTTCCAAACACAAGAGACAGATCTCAGCCTACAAACATATTGAAAATAAACATCGAACACATATGAAATGTGTCAAATAAATTCCTCACACTTATGTAACACAAAGCCACCCTCTCTCTGGTCCTATATATAGACCCTTGCGGTAGTAGTGTATTTAGGGTGAGGTTGGTGTTGTAAGCTGCTCTGTTTGGGGTCTGACCGAGCCTGGTGTGTGTGTGTGTGTGTGTGTGTGTTATCTGTGCTAAAAGGTAGGGACGTCATTGTATTCAGCTAATGAGGCCACGTTAAGTCAGGCCACTCCGGGGGACATGTAATCCTCTCAGCTAGGCCCACGTACAGGGCAGGGCAGGGCACTGTTGACGGTGGCGGGGAGTGTGAGCCTAGCACTCAGGGGCTACGGGGCTGAGGCCTCTAGGAACTCTCTACTGTGTTTGTATGTATGTATGCTCACACACCTGATTAGCACTGGCTGGACGCAGGGGGTAGGAGGAGGAGAAGGAGGGGTGAGACCCCCAGACCACCGCTGCATAGAATGGTTGTCTGAGGTGCCTGCCATACAGAGAGGCTGATGCTAGCCTGCTGTGTCCATACAATACAGTATAGGGGATTCCCCTGCCCTGAGAACACACTGTCAACAGACCAGAGTCCTTCATAGAGCCCCTCGATCTTCACACATGGCTTTATGAAACAATGCATCTCCTCCTTCGGGTCCCAGGATCCTCTGATGGGCCACTGTGTGGAAACTATGGGAAGAGAATGAAGATCAGAGTGGAATACATACAGAGCTTCATTAGCAAAGGCTCAGACACTGGCTCTATAGCTTAGCTTTACATCCTTGTGTTAGTTTTTCTTCTTTCTCATCCATCCATCCATCCATTCTTTTTTTGCTGTGTCATCATCAATCGTCCTGGTATAGGCAAATGTTCCATGGTTGAAATCGATTATTATCTCCACAAAGAGCAAGATGTCAAGATCGACAAACATCTTCATATGCAGGAAGGGTTGTAAGGGATGTAACTGAATTCCACACCAAGAAGTTTGTTGGTGGGATAGTTCCACGACCACTCACGTATAAAAATCCAAATTATACCGGTGCATAAAGGCAATAAGGCAATAAGATATGAGCACACCGTCAGTAGAGTATATCCAAATCCATTATATCCAAATCCTTAAAGACATTGACGTATAGCAGGGATCATTCTTGAGTTATGACCCATCCTGGACTGAATCGACCCCCAAAAATCCCCAGGTAAATCCAGTATGGTTGTCCCAGAGAGAGTGCTCCTCATGCAGGTGAGTGGAGAGTGTCTGGAGGGAGTCTGGAGAGCTGTACTCCACCTGTGCCAGCCTGGCTGCCTCTAAAAGCAGAGTGGAGAGGGAGAGGAGTGTTCCATATATGACATCTGTCCAATACAATAGAACATTGTGATCGGAAAGCCAGTGAGAACAATCCCCATTCTGACAATATAGTGACCATTCAACTGCACCACTGTCCTGTCTGGGCATGGAACAATGCATTGATAGCCCACTGTCATCCATTCAGAGATTAGGAATCCAGTGAGAGCGGACAGATAGGCTACAAATCTACCTGAAATGTAATAAGCCTATTGCAAAAAAAGGAAATGTAATGTTAAAAACATTAAAAGTTTAGAACGCTCTTAATTGAACATTTAATTATGATTTTTTTTAGGACTTGTAAATGCCAAAGGTTAATTGATAGCCTAGCCTACTATTAGAATGAAGCAAACAATCTGATGTGATAGATTCCATGTCAAAAATTAGTCAACCGTTCTCCAATATTTGTTCAACTCACAGAAATGTCCGCCGAAACTAACATTATTGTATTCACGCTGAGTCATTCAAGCTAATTGATTCAATCCATTAGCGCTTTTCACCCGGCAGCGTGTGTGGTTTCACACTAGGATGTGGATTGGAGTCAACTCGTGAAATAAAATGAATTACGTGACAAAATAAAAACACGTTTTAATGTAAATAATGTTTCCATTATACGCCTGGGCTAAAGGACTTCCAAATGTGTATTATAGTATTGTTACTTTCTCTACTGTTTATCTCTTGCTAGTAAAGTAGTAAATTCTATTTAGGCTATATTACCCAATATTCGTTTCTAATCAGTAGTCTACATGGCGTGACGTTAGAATTATAAGGTTCTATCTCCATTTTTGTCAAAATTGAGTTTTTACATAATCTGATCCATTAGGTGTTTATTAATGTCTGTGTGGTGTTATTTTTAAAATGTTGACATTTTTGAGTTAGTAATTCATAAAATACAAAGGTTCCATCTCACAGAACATAATGGAATGGAAAAACTTTGACGCTCAATATCTCTGAACTGCCCTAAACGGAGATAGAACCTTATAATTCTAAACGGAGATAGAACCTTATCATTCTAAACGGAGATAGAACCTTATAATTCTAAACGGAGATAGAACCTTATCATTCTTAGCTCACGATGGGCTAGAGTCCTACAGTAGCCTACTAACATTTTGATTTTCAAAACTAACATTTTTGAAAATCTAAATTTACCATTTTTATTTCACCGTCACGAATGGCTCATTAATTCTAAATTAAATCTCAAAAGCTCGAATGGCAACAAAGCATTAGTCATTTGAACAATACCCCACCTCATTTAGGACGGCTAGCCTGCACTTCAATTGGAGCACTCCACTTAAATTCGATTACTTCGTTTTGGTATCATTAGACCGTCTAATAAGCAAGCTTAATCGTATCGATTCACAAACATAGACTTATGTTTAGGGCCCCAAAGTTTCGTTGTGTCCGACGCTCAGACGCCGGAGCGTCAGCTTTGAAGAGAGTAAAAGATGAGTATCTAAATTCTAAAAGAAATACATTGATCACCCTGTTATTGAATTAACCGAGGCCACATCAGTACTGACCATTGATGCATTGACCTGCCTGCCTCTTTGATCAAGGTGACAACATCCATTAGCTTTTTTTGCGAGGCCTGAAGAAATGTCTTTAGATGTCGTCTGTCACAACAAGACAGTGCAGGTCAGGTGCAGGTGACATGTATGAAGCAGGTTACCGCCGTGTGTATTCTCACAATGAGGAGTCCCATTATAATATATATATACCATTATACCTGATGGAAATATGAAGGGCCTGCAGACATAACAGTGCAGGTGCGGGCCAGTAGGCATTACCTTGTGTATCCTGGATTCAACATCAACACACATAAACTACTGTTGCCTAATCACCTCCATTGTTGGACATAAAGATGAACGTGATGTCACCAAATGTAATGCAAAATAAAAGAATAAAAGAGGGATTAGACGGTTGGTTCAAACCGCGGAGGGAATCATTTAATGTTAATTTTTTCTCCAATGGACTAACTAATGTTTCCAAGGGACTGATGCAAATGTATAATGCATAATAATAATAATAATAATAATAATAATAATAATAATAATAATAATAATGAGATGGTATAAACTTAAAATTCTGTAGTTTAACCGCCAGCCCATAGCTCATTTTGATTTTGTTGACTCACTAAAGTCTTTTTTAGTTGTTGGGACATCCCAGTTAGCTACGGAACAATATGATAAGTTGTGAAAAATGAAGACTATGTATAAAAACAAGCTGTGCCTCTCTCTCTGGGGGGTTAAACTCTCCCTTGTACAGTACCACTCAAATCCAATAGTTTTCCCTTCCTGACCTTTGAGAACTTCCTGTCCAAATCTTATCACTCCAGAAAACCTGACAATGCATTGGCAACAGTGCTGAGCAGTGCCAAGCTGTCAGAAATGGCCTGTTTAAAATAGACGAGGCCTACTTATTATATATTTTACCACGCTATAAACTAGGGTATGTTAAGTTAACCCCTGCCACCTGCTATAGGAGCCCAGCAAAAAATATAAATGTATTTATCAGGGATGTTTAAAAAATATAAATGTATTTATTAGGGATGTTTAAAAATCTATTTCATATAGGCTATTATCCATAGGTGAAATGCATCTTGGAATCTTCTGTTTCCCATCCATACAGGCTAAGATCATGTCACGCTCTCTTATCAACGTCTAGATATCTCTTTATAATGTCAGCAAAAATATAAATGTATTAGGGATGTTTAAAAATCAATTTCATAGGCTATTATCCATAGGCCTACTTAAGTGAAATGCATCTTGGAATCTTCTGTTTCCCATCCATACAGGCAAGAAAGATCATGTCACGTTCCCTTATCAGAGTCTAGATATCTCTTTAGTTGGGTAAATATTTGCGCGCGGTAATCGTATAATAAAGTCGCCTTGATCATGTTTGTCTCAGTCCTGTAACATGTGCGTTGATAGAGACAGTGTGTGTGTGTGTGTGTGTGTGTGTGTGTGTGTGTGTGTGTGTGTGTGTGTGTGTGTGTGTGTGTGTGTGTGTGTGTGTGTGTGTGTGTGTGTGTGTGCGTGTGTGTGTGTGTGAGAGAGAGAGAGTGTGTGTGCGTGCGTGCGTGCGTGCGTGCGTGCGTGTGTGTGTGTCTGTGTGTGTGTGTGTGTGTGTGTGTGTGTGTGTGTGTGTGTGTGTGTGTGTGTGTGTGTGTCTGTGTGTGTGTGTGTGTGTGTGTGTGTGTGTGTGTGTGTGTGTGTGTGTGTGTGTGTGTGTGTGTGTGTGCGTTGATAGAGACAGTGGGCCGATAAGCGCCGTGGCCGATCGACACGTGACCCACCGGTCTACCAATGAGTAACCAGTTCTGCCAGAAAACTTTGATCTTACAAGATCGCCAATAATAAGCCTATCTGGTCCTATTGATTTAATTTAAATTATCTGCCACACAGGTAAATTAAGCAATGTTTCGACAACACTATATTTTATATAGGTTAGTTATATAAGTAGACGTATCAGGACAATCAGGTCACTAATTCAGGCGTTCTTGAAATAGCTTTTCAATCTTTTCCATTGTGTGCCCCCAGACCTATAAGCGGGATTCTCAATTCAATTTAATTGAATAAAGATTCTTAGGCCTATAACTGTGTTATAAGGTCTACACTTTAGAGTGATAGCCTAAATGAAACTTTTAAAACCAGGCCTATGCTAAAGAATGAAGTATTGTGAATACTTAACTCTACAACGACACAACGACACAATTGAATCATTTGAAAGGGAAATTATAGTCTAGGACACGAATTGATTTGATTTAACATAAAATGCCATTTTCAGTTTCGTGAGCTGAGTTGTAGATTGTGGCATGCAGAACTCTCACTGACACGAGAAAACACCTGAATTTCACACCTTAAATCCACTCCTCCTGGACTCCCATTGGTGGAGGGGGCGCATATAGCCCGTCTCCATCCCTACCAGGGAACGACAGCTACCTCAAGGGGGGGTACACACACACACAGGCGTAACCATGTACTTTGATCGGATGCCCAAATGCGCAAACGGAGGAGCGGCGATGTTTGAAAGCGACGAGTTCAGTGGCGCTTCTTCGTCCAAGAGCGAGCCGATGCCCGAGATGCGGTCCCCCGGTTCTGGCCTGTCCAGTCCGCACTCGGTGATCTCCGACACCAGCTGCTCCAGTCCGGAGGCTAAGTTACCCTTGGCAGAACCCCGGGTGAGGAGGCCGCTCAACGCCTTCATCATCTGGACCAAGGACGAACGCAGACGCCTGGCCCAACTCAACCCTGATCTGGAAAACACCGACCTGAGCAAAATTCTTGGTAAGTTTTTTGTTTTGTGTTCACATAATTGAAACTGAAACGTAGAATTTATTTATTTAAGCAGTTATATCAACAATGTAATTATGTGGAATTTGTATGAAGGTTTCAGATAGGCCTACTGCTGGGAATTATAAATTAATATAGCTTTTTATAAAGTTAGTTTTGTGGTCATATTACAATCAGTGTGTCATATGTTGATGACTAATATGACTGTTGTTGTTTTTCCTGCAGGTAAGTCCTGGAAGGCCATGTCTCTGGCAGAGAAGCGCCCCTACATGCAGGAGGCGGAGCGCCTGAGGGTCCAGCACACCATCGACCACCCCAACTACAAGTACCGCCCCCGGAGAAGGAAGCAGCTGAAGAAGGGCTCTAAACCCTTGTCTGCGGAGGCCTCTCCGGCCTCTCTGACCTCCCTCCTCACCCAGGGCTTCAACATGCCGCCGTACAACCTCAACTACATGATCCAGAGCCACCAGAACCAGTGCCAGCAGCAGCAGCAGACCTACCCACAACACGCCACCACAACAACCGCCTTCCCAAACCCACCGGCGAGCTATCCCAACATCCCCCGGACCTTCCAGAACATGCCGGTTCACCCAGACGCCTCTGCGACTTTCCCGAGCAGGCCGCTGATGTTCTCGACCCCAGGGTGTGTGTACCCGGCAGAGTCTCAGGTGTACTACAGCCACCAGGCCCAGTACACAGGCCTCCCCCAGTACACTGCTTCTCCCAGCCCGGCCTATCCTGTGTCCCATGGTGAGCAGGGGGAGATGAGGCCGTACGGGGGCCAGCTCCACTCCTCCGGCGGCGGACCCTCTCTGGAGTTCTACCTGGAGCAGGTCCAGTTGGACATGCTGTACGACCTGGACCGTAGTGAGTTCGAGCAGTACCTGGGCCCGCCCCCTCGCCGGCCAGAGCCAATCGAGTCCAGCTATCACCACCAGCAGAGCTCCCTCACGGAAGCCTGATGTCGTCATGACGACCCTTTTGTTTTGTTGTTATGTTGATAGGATTGTATTTATTTAAGTTATTGAATTATTTAAATCATATTTAATCTCCGTTTGTGTAGGAACGAAGGAGAAATGCAGCTGCTAACATTGTTTACATTGTTTAGTTTTTTTAAATGATGCATTCTGTTTGTTTTATTTGTTTCTTTGCCTGTATGTATTATTGATGAAAGTTGTGTTGCACAATCGAAATATTTTTTTGTAATAAATTGATCTAAAGAAAACGTAAAATGTTGATGTCCTTTCAAAACAGGCAATTGTACCGTGAGAGCACTACAGCATATTCGGCATATTAAAATGCATGATCATGAGCATCAAAGTGTACAACAGTCCCAACAACTATTTTCAAAGAAAGCCACAACTCAAGATCTGTTTTTTGATTTCGGGTTATGATGGATGACTAGGCTACAAATGAAACTGTAATATTTATTAGTTAAATCAACAAACTTGGGGGCAGTTGAGAGGTTGTTGGGGCTGTTGCCCACCCCATTGGCAGAAGCCAGGCTGTTGACACGCTGTTTTATCTCCCTGGCTGTGTCTTTCTTGGCCAGGGGAGGGAAATCGGGTGGGCGCCAGGGGCATAAACTTCCCAACTTCCTGTTTCATTTTAAAACATCTCACAAAGGCTCTAAAAATATGCCAAAATATCGACACATCTCCCGACTCATAGGCCTCTGGGCTGCCAAATGTTTATCCATTTATGAAAAATGTTTAACTCCCTGCCCCTGACCTGACTGGCCCTGACCCCACTGCCCCCAGTGTTAGCTAGAGTAGAGGTCCTCGCCCAGCCTTGTGACAGACAGGCATTGCTAACCAGTTCCATCAGCTAAGCTAATCAGTGCTCCAATACAACACCTCACATGTCACCACCAGCAACACAACACGACTCACATTCAATTCATTAACACATTTTCCAGAGGAATTCATTATTGAAGGGTTCATATGAGGAAATAATGGAGTAATGACAAGCGGTGTTATTCACTTTTTGGAAGGAAGTGCTGGGTGAAGTCCAGGAGCTGGGATCCAACGGCCCGTCCAGGGACGAGAGAGAGGCCTGATTAGGGCCCAGAAGAGCTGCCCCTGCTCAGCATATCCAGACCGCAGCGATACCTGAATGAACGGAAGAAAACTGACGTCAGGTCGATTCCCATGATACCCATCATGCGAAAACATTCTCAGACAGACAGCGCATGTTTATGTGCGAGTGAGAGACACAGCAGCTACATCTCTCACACGTAAATATAACAACAAGCTCAGAGGAGGAGAGGAGAGGCACAGGATATTTTGATCCATTCACTAATGTTTCTCTTGTTGTAATCCGGTTGCTTAGCAACAACTAATATTCGGTTTCAGGAATTTCCTGTGAGGGAAAAACATCAGGGGACCAACCGACGTCAACAATAGCAGTGAAAATATTAATGTGCCCCTTTAACAAACAGCAGAGGACATAGCAGCAGTAGCAAAGCCGTTGGACGAGTTAAAATACCTTCCCTTCTCAAACTTATAAAGTTCATACTGAGAAAATATTTATACCATCGTAATACGATTATAATTCTGTGATATGTACAGTGAGAGGGGAAAGGTCAGGTATATTTAGTGCAGGCTCAGTGATATCACACACAGAGGAAATGTTTTTTGGCGGGTCGGAATGTATTAGAAATCCATTCGCTGGTCACTGTGGAATGGATGAGCTGGTTATCAGTTGGGAAGAATTTATGGAATCTGGTGGCTGATATGTCAAATATGTTACAGGTCCTAAAGGGGACATTCCCCAGAAATAAAACAGTTTCATAGTTACAGATTAAGTCTCTAAATATTAATATCTAGTATGTGGGATATTGATTTAGAAATAGCCCAGGTTTACCTTAACCCTAAAATAGATCTGTGTTTGCTTACATAGTGCATTCCTCCAGATTTTGTGAGCTATAATAAGACATTTTCTTCTTTTAACTCAAGGATGATTTCCTGTTTCGAGCACAGGGGTGCATTTTGGGTAAATTCAGGGCTGCTGTCTTCAGATAGTGTCCATCCGTGAATTCTCCTGAGGGGACGTCTCCTCTGTCTATGAAAGAGGAGGAAACTCAGACAGGAAGCCAGACACTCAACAGCTTCTTTACTCCAAACTCTTGTCTCTATATAATATTAGAAGGGTTGTTTGATTTATCCCCCAGTGTACTAGTAAGTCAATAACCACATAAATAGACACATTAATGAGGGCCTGTGTACATTTGATCACATTTGACTACCAAGATATGATAAGGTATGTACCTGACTTTTATTCTGGCTATTATTCTGGCTCAAAATAGGCTACAGGGTTACAGTGCTGTTTACTGCAGGGTTACGATACTGTTCTATACTATAGGGTTACGCTAAAGACATGTAACCACTCCCAAATGCATACTATGACCTATGGGTGCAAGGACTGACCATGACTGATGGTTATATTGATTATATTGATTATATTGATTATATTGATTATATTGTTTCCAATCAATGGAGTAAAACAAGCTTATATTTTGGGTTCTGATGGGGGTAAAGACAGTTGAAGCTCATTGGGCATTTTAAAGTTATTTTTCTTCAAGAATGAAATGACTATATACTGTTATCATTCCTTTAAAAGTAAAACATAAATAAATAGATGGACCAATCCCAGATTGAATATGATATCATAATATATTGATAAAAAGTGAAGGAAACGATAAAAGTAAACTCCTAATTGGGCCAATCAAATAACAATAAACAGTGGATTTCTAGACCCACAGTTTCAATGGTTTTCCACCTGTGCCTAACAGGCTTCCATACACTTAGTGGGGCTGTGGCGGTCATGTCAGTTTGGACAGGGACCAATCAACGCCTCCGTCTGCGTGCCAGAGTTGGTGTCGATACAGGAGCATTGACCCCGAATATTGATAATGAATACAATTCATTAATTGAATCTAATTGCTCATTAGATTTCTATGTGGATTGAATTCCAAGTCTCCTGACTGACTGTAACTCAATTGAAACTGATTTGACCCCCCAACCCTGTTAACTGGGATAAGGTGAGGATAGCCTCTGGTCTCTATACTGGACTGGACTGGCTGACCCCCAACCCTGTTTACTTTTTTAGGGGGGCAGTCCCACTCTTTTTTTCTTTTTATTGGACAGATATAGTGAAGACAGACAGGAAAGTAAGGAGAAGAAGGGAGAGAGAGAGGACATGTCAGCAGGGCATGAGCCGGATTCGAACCCATGCCGACATGGGCATATGTGTGCACTGTAGACTGTGGTGCCAGACCACTGGACCACCCCAGGCCACCCAACCCTCTTTACTGGGATAAGGTGAGCCACTGGTCTCTATACTGGACTGGCTGACCCCCAACCCTCTTTACTGGGATAAGGTGAGCCACTGGTCTCTATACTGGACTAGGTGCATGTGGACTCAGAGAGAGCGGGCCCTGGCAGACAGCGGGGGCACCAGACAGCTGATAACAGTAACAGGGTCTGACAGACACACTGAATAGAATGGCCCACTTTGGGTGTGTCCCCCTGTGACCTGCTGGGCTGATACAACACTCTGCCAGAGCCCCAGAGCCCAGAGACTCACGCCTGTCAGCAGAACACACGTTAGAGGAGCTGATTAACACCCACATCCTCACCTGATGTGTACTGTGCTATGGATTTGTTTGTGTGTGTGTGTGTGTGTGTAGGTGTGTGTGTGAGTGTGTGTGTGTGTGTGTGTGTGTGTGTGTGTGTGTGTGTAGGTGTGTGTGTGTGTTTGTGTGTGTGTGAGTGTGTGTGTGTGTGTGTGTGTGTGTGTAGATGTGTGTGTGTGTGTGTGTGTGTCTATCTGCCTCTGACTGTCTGTCTGTCTGTCTGTCTGTCGGTGTGCAATGTGCATGTAAACAGTACGCCTGACAATAAAACACACGTTGGAGCTGATTAACACCCACATCCTCACTTGGATGTGTGTGTGTGTGTGTGTGTGTGTGTGTGTGTGTGTCTATCTGTCTCTCTCTGTCTGTCTGTCTGTCTGTCTGTCTGTCTGTCTGTCGGTGTGCAACGTGCATGTAAACAGTACGTCTGTGTGCTAGTGTGTTAGGTCTAAGTGTATATTACCAGAGTGTTATATCCTTGTAATTAATAATATTATTTCTTGAACAATCACCTGGCAACAGTCACCTGGCTTAGACTATGGCTAAATAACGGCTGCGGTAACTGCGTCAAAACAGGAGCTATACTGGCCCGGTAATCAGGAGTTTGTTTGTTTAGCAGCGATCCCCAACTATGTCCTCTGGAAATAACGTCAGAGCTCTTCCTCCTCCGTGTCTCAGAGTACACTATGACTCAGGGTATGAGTATGTATATGAGTGAGTGTGCGTACTGTACTGGATGTGTTATTGCTGATTTGCTGATGACACTGATTTAATGACCCTTCCAGGTGGCACGTCCACACACCTTAGGAAAGACCCCCCCTAACCCTAACCCACCTTAGGAAAGACCCCCCCTAACCCCAACCAACCTTAGGAAAAGACCCCCCCTAACCCTAACCAACCTTAGGAAAGACCCCCCGTAACCCTAACCCACCATAGGAAAGGACCCTTCCTAACCCTAACCCTCTGGTTTCTCCATACACTCTGCACCTGGGTAATCACTATTATACAGTTATCTAATATCCCTCAGAAAATGTCATGGAAACAATTAGTCATTTTCTAGAATACTCTAGAATAGTTTCTCAATAATAAATATTCTTTCAGCTACATTCAGCTACTTGATAGAAAATGCTACCGTTTTCAATGAATTTAGAAAGAAGGTAGGTATTTATTAGGTTATAATAATGTCATTAAGCTGTTACCGTGTTGATTTAAGCGAATAACCGACAAATAGCAGACTGTAAAACCTCCTTCGAACCCTTCTAGAACATTCCTGGAGTTTTAAAACACAGCCATAAAGAAGGGTCGAACTGACCCGTTCCCAGGTCCCTTTCAATGGGCTTTGATCTGTCTTAGGAATTTGTATTCACTTGGTGACCTATCGGTCTCAGAGGTAAAGGAATCTGTGACTGAGGTGTGTGTGAAGTGAGGTGTGGGAGGTATGTGAAGGTCAATACCTGTGTGTGTGTGTGTGTGTGTGTGTGTGTGTCACCAAGACAAGGTCACCAAGAGAATATAAAAGGTCACCAAGAGAATACAAAAAGTGTGTGTGTGAGTGTGTGTGTGTGTGTGTGTGTGTGTGTGTGTGTGTGTGTGTGTGTGTGTTGCTTGTGACTGCATAACATTTCCATACAGTAGCCACGACGATGACATGGGGGGCACAATCTCGCCATCCCTTCACACCCTCCTCCTCCTCCTCCTCCGCCCCCTCCTCCCCCTCCTCCCCCTCCTCCTCCTCCTCCTCCTCCTCCTATTCCCCCAGTGGTGGGGCACCTGTTAGTTGATGTTGACAGGAGGACTTTAACACCTGTAGTAATTGGTTTAGCAGGGTAAGCTTGGGTTGATCCAGGGCCAGGCCTCTCAGCAGGAGGCTGATGCTCCGTGGCAGGTCAAACTCCTGCTGGGGACGGCAGCACTGTATGGCAACGCTCCCTATCCCCTACCTGTGGTCAGCTAATGAGGATAGAGTCCTAGCAGCCCAGTTAAGCTCATTACCCAGCTGATAATACCACGCCCTATGTGTTAATGTGAGGTTTATACAATTCAAGAATAAGATCATCGTTGTTTTGTCGTTGTGTTATGATAATCTACCCGTCACTCCCCATCTTCCGTCGGAGACTGAAGACCTCCATCTCTTCAGGTTACACCTTAACTGCTCCTCCTGAGACATCTACTACCCCCCAGCACTGCGTCTCCTGAGACACCCGCTTTCCCCTTTACTGTGTCCCCTATGACTTCTACTGCCCCCCTTGTACTGTTTCTCTGTTCTCCAGTGTCTATATATATTAAAAACTAGATAAAAAGAGCTAGATTACTCTTCCTGCTACGACTGCTGGTTTGATGATTCACTTGCTTAGTCAAATGTATTGATTGTAAGTCGCTTTGGAATAAGGCGTCTACTAAATGCCCAAAAATGTAAATGTAAATGATAATAAGGTACATGGGCTTGCACTGTAGTGATACATAATACACATAATCATCAGTAAGGTTATGTGTATAGCCCTTTTGATACTGATGGTGAATCACCTTACTGATGGTTTTTTCCACCTTGCTACACAATAATAATCACCTGGAGAAGGTGACAGTATGTTCCTGGGATGGCAGGAGGAAGTGTTTGCAGGTGTGGTAAGGAGGTGATTCAGGGTGGCACAACTTTAGTAAACAGACACCGCCGTCGCCGTGGGTGTTGATTGGCAGAGTGTTTTGAGTCGGCGCGCTGTTCGGGGAGGTCGGATCCTCTCTCAGGACATGGCCTCACTTCCCCCCCCCCCTCTCAGGAGGAGAGAGCTGCACGCCTTTCAACTTTTTTATTTGTGCTCTGTTCTGTTCTGAAAGCCACATTCTCGTCTCGAGTCTGGCTGCGACCTCTGTTATTCTTCCTGTGCTGTTTGCCCCACAGCTCACAGCTGGAGAGGCAGGAAAACCAATCTGGAAAACTACTCTGTGTTTGTCATCGGTGATTGAGACACAGGGGTTGCTGCCGTGCCCGTCTGTGCCCGGTCCGCCACGGGGAGGCCTTTTACCCAGGGCCGCGACGCAGGGACAGGCCTGAATAATGTCCTCCCTCCGGGGGGGCCTCTCTGACTCTGAACACCTCGTTTCAAGGCCTCTCACTCGCTCGCTCTGTCTGGCGTGGAATTCTCGGCGTCCTCTGCGCCGTCTCTTTACGCCTTTCTTCCTGTGGAGGAACAGCGGAGGAAGTTACCCCCCCCTCACACCCCACTCCACCCTGAGGTGACCATCGGCCCTCCAACACAACTTTCAATCCTTTAATCCTCCCAGTATTAATAACACGCACACGAGTAGGAACGGTAAACAGTCTGAGTCAGCTCTACGGTCGTCTTGTCTTTGAAAGGGATCATATGTGATACGTTCTAATGCTTTGGGTTAGGGTCTGGGTCTGGACTGTAGACCTAACTTCCATCTGTTTTGTTGAGCAGAAAGAGATCAAGCCTCATTTTCGATCTTGAGCATTGAAATAAAAACTCATCGGGGACAAGCATCATTGTCGTCCTCTCCTTTCCTCCAAAGCCACTTTCCCATGGTGAGGAGGAGTAGCTGTGGGGGGTGTGGGGGTGTGGTGGGGGTGGGGGGGGGTTGATCCAGGGGGATCGGGAGGGAATGACAGGGCGGTCCGGCCCTCCATTGTATGTGTCCGTTTACTCAGCACGGGAGAGCAAGGACAGTTAGGCTGCAGGAATACAATAGGCTCATATTTATTTATTACTTAGTGGCAGCCTGGGAGGGCCCTGTACCTGATAGCAGTTTACAGTCATAGACCCTCTCTCCGTGACCTCCCTATCAAAGGCTTGTTACTTGGGACTACCCAAGGGGATAGAGGCACCCCCTAGGCTCTGGTATAGCCTCCCCCTCCACGTCAGATCTGCCCAGTGCATCAAGGCTTTTAAAACCTTAGCTAAAACGTACCTCTTCTGCCTGGCCTTTGACCTGAGGTGAGCCTGCCTCCCGACAACTGCACCTTTCTGCACTTTTATTTCTGCACCTGTTGTATTCTGTATTGCACCTTGTTTTTGTTTTAGTGTATTTTTATTTGTTGTTTATTTTTACTAGTGTTTTATCTGTTAAGCACTTTGGTCGGCTTTTTGTCATTGTGAATGTGCGATATAAATAAACCTCACTTGACCCTCTCTAGTAGGCTAATGAATGAATAAAAACATTTCGACGAACACAATGATACGTCAATCGGAATGAATTAATTGTAGTTTATGGTCTACGGGCACATTTGAATGGATTAAACATTGATATGTTATTCATCTAGGATTAAAGTCACTGGGGAGGAGGAATGACATATCCAGGTGTAGTCCCTGTGAGCTCCAGGGGAGGTCTCCCTGCATGGCCATCGTTTACAACTCTAACCTGCGCAGGATGTGGAGTGGGAGTGGAATTATATGCAGTACTCAAGTTGTAAAAGAAAATCAGGGGGGATGGTGGATTTTATCATATGGGGACAATTTTAGCATCCCCACAGCGTCAGTGACTTCAGTGTCAGTGACTTGGTAAAAATGTCATTACATGTGTGCGTGCCCCCCCCCCCTCGCCCACAGTATTTTAGTCAATATGCGCAAAAATAAATGTTGAAACAGCAGTAATACCACGTTCATTACTAAAATGACATAAGGGATGGAAAGGGGGGATGGCAGTTTTAGAAGGGGGATGATTTTGACTGTTTTTATTTCAGGGGGGGATGCCATCCCCTCTCATCCCCCCTCAACTCGAGTGCTGATTATATGTGGTCCAATCGCCTGTATTTCGAGAGACAATGTAAGTAACCTGGTTGATTCGACACTTAGAAAGGGAAACACAAAATATATTTCATAAACCTCCTAGGCAAACCTCTTCCCCCATCTACTCACGTGGTGATCGACATATCACAAACAGCATCTTTATTAGGTCAGTTGTTATTATGCAGCTGTCATTATTAATATTTTAATCACATCCATCTTTGGGGAATCAACATGAATTTCCGTCTCAAAGTTCCTAAACATCCGACTGGAAAAAATGCCAAGAATTAAACACAAACCTGCATGACTGTTTGACCTACATGACCACACTCTCTGTTCACTGCTCACACTGAGCCCTCGACACATTAATTTGGAGAGAGAGGCATTATGAGGGCTTTAGTTACCGGTTGCCTTGACGTTTGTGGTTTGTAATTGTGGGGAAGCGGGAGCCGGAGTTGAGTGGCTTTAACGCCACGTCCGTCCTCTCCTCCAATCGGCGGGTTTCAGAGATTAACACAGACTCCGGATTAAAATCTCAAAATAGAGAAATCCCTTTCAGATGAACAGACTGATTAAAAAAGAGGGAATTGAGAGAGAAAAAAAAGAGATGTGTGTGTGTGTGTGTGTGTGTGTGTGTGTGTGTGTGTGTGTGTGGGTGTGTGTGTGTGTGTGTGTGTGTGTGTGTGTGTGGTGGAGCTGAACTTCTGCTGTTGTCACCTGTGACTCACCCAATGGCTCTGCACCAAAAATCTAAACATTTATTTATTTATTTCCCCCCCCCCAAACCATTCATGATTTGTAGTCATGGTAATAGATAATAACAAACAGGTGTTATCCAATTGAATGTATTATTGTGCTTATTTATAATGTATTATTATATAGTATATTTTGAGTACTATTGCCTGTGGCCTGGGGTGGTCCAGTGGTCTAGCACCGCGGTCTACAGTGCACACATATCCACATGTCGGCATGGGTTAGAATCCGGCCCATGCCCTGCTGACATGCCCTCTCTCTCCTTACTTTCCTGTCTGTCTTCACTATATCTGTCCAATAAAATGTACAAATATGAGTGGGACTGCCCCACTCAGAAAAAATAACTTGAATAATGAGTACCCTTACCCTTACCCTTAATAAATGAGTACCCTTACCTGTCGTTAGGTCCAATATCAATACGTCTAGACTCTAGATGTTGACCTACTGGGTCACCGTGGTAACCGTTTAAATCGCCTAGGTAAAATAAAGGTAAAGCTGCCTCTGGGATGTCACCATTTTCCCGAGCCCAGCTGCCTAGTAATCCCTGAATCCCTGCTACCGCCATCACCATCGATGTATGACATGGTAACTAATGTCCAGATATGACTCATGTCATATCTGAGTCATTGTATGATGTGTCTTGTGTCTGAGCTGAGGGAAGCAGGTGTATGTAAGAGTTGTTTCCTGCACAAACACGGGCCTCCCTGACCAGATGTAGTCATTCGTCTACTTCCTCCTGGACGCCAGGTTCCCTCTGGGCCGGCCGCGGAGAACAACTCACTCCAGCGTGGCCGGCGCTTTCCACCTGTCTAAACCTGGTGACTCATAACAGAGCCGGAGTGACACTGCGGTGAGGCCCTGTGTGTCGGAGTAGTAGGCTGACTGATTGGATTTCCTCTCGTCTGTACCCCTTTCTGAACGTTCTTTTCCCCTCTCCTGTCACTGACTCTCCCTCTCTATGTTCATATCACTCCTCTCCTCTCCTCTCCTCTCCCCTCCCCTCCCCTCCCCTCCTCTCCTCTCCTCTCCTCTCCTCTCCTCTCCCCTCCTCCCCTCCTCTCCTCTCCTCTCCTCTCCTCTCCTCTCCTCTCCTCCCCTCCTCTCCTCTCCTCTCCTCTCCTCTCCTCTCCTCTCCCCTCCCCTCCTCTCCTCTCCTCCCCTCCTCTCCTCTCCTCTCCTCTCCTCTCCACTCCTCTCCCCTCCCCTCCTGTCCCCTCCTCTCCCCTCCCCTCCCCTCCTCTCCTCTCCCCTCCTCTCCTCTCCTCTCCTCTCCCCTCCTCTCCCCTCCTCTCCTCTCCCCTCCTCTCCTTTCCTCTCCTCTCCCCTCCCCTCTTCTCCCCTCCCCTCCCCTCCTCTCCCCTCTCCTCCCCTCCTCTCCTCTCCTCTCCTCTCCTCTCCTCTCCCCTCCCCTCCCGTCCCCTCCTCTCCCCTCCCCTCCCCTCCCCTCCTCTCCTCTCCTCTCCTCTCCTCTCCTCTCCCCTCCCCTCCCCTCCTCTCCCCACCTCTCCTCTCCTCTCCTCCCCTCTCCTCCCCTCCACTCCCCTCCCCTCCCCTCCTCTCCTCTCCTCTCCTCTCCCCTCCTCTCCTCTCCTCTCCTCCCCTCCCCTCCCCTCCTCTCCTCTCCTCTCCTCTCCTCTCCTCTCCTCTCCCCTCCCCTCCCGTCCCCTCCTCTCCCCTCCCCTCCCCTCCTCTCCTCTCCTCTCCCCTCCTCTCCTCTCCTCTCCTCTCCCCTCCTCTCCCCTCCCCTCCCCTCCCCTCCTCTCCCCTCCTCTCCTCTCTTCTCCTGCCCTCTCTCTCCCTCTCTCTCTCTCTCTCTCTCTCTCTCTCTCTCTCTCTCTCTCTCTCCCTCTCTTGCTCCTTCCAGGCTTAAGCGCTCTTCCTTCCTGCCCTCTCATGGCTTCCTGCTCCTGCTCTTATCACCAGAGAAAACGTGACAGCGGCTCAGCCTAGTCAGCCTCAGCTCTACCCCCGCCATCCCCCCTTCCTTGGCTACCACCACCTTAAATGGAAGCGTTCTACCCCGGGCCAGGGGCGCGCACGGGGGGGGGGGGGGGTGTCTAGGTGGTTGTGGGGGGCTGGAGGAGGAGGAGGGGGAGGGGGGGGGGGGGGGTTCGGGCAGTTCGGGATATCCCGAGGCTCCTGTCACCCCACCTGGGCCAATCGTTGCTAATGGACTTATTTATTATCAACAATACGGTTCCTACTTCACAACCTTACTGAGGGGGAACAATAAATCTCAAAGTGGGTCGGACGTGTTTTTATTTACGTATTTATTTATCAGGGAGGAAGTCCCAGGGCACACCGGGGCATTATCAAGGCCTTGTTCTCCGTGAAGGGGGCTTTCCTCTCTGCGGAGGAAATCAGCCGCTTTGATTTACTCAAATCCCTGCCTCATAAAACAAGGGCACATCACATTTGCACGCTACCTCACCATGATGTCTTGGGAAATCTCTGACTTCCAAAACTGCTTCTTCTTCTTCTTCACACAGAACATTGTGACGTCATCAGAATTGTTTTTTTTTTTTTTTTACACTGCAATTTACACTGTGACATGAAAGCTAGGACCATGTCGGAGCCATAGAGATGGAATTCCAACGCACGCATGGTACTGTCGCATCACAATGTTGATACCACTTTGACATCATCGCCGCACGATATTGTGGACCACTGCACGGCTTCGATTTCCATTTGTGACGTCCTGTGGCATTAAATCCAATCTGTGTTACTGTTGGTGAATTACAGTGAAACAGCGGTTTTTGCACAATAATAGGGAATTAAAATGTTACGTGCTGAAACGGGCATCAAATCACTGTTTTACATACTGAGTTTGAATCAGTTCCTCTTCGGGTGGATGAGATAGTTCTCATCATTAGCGAGGTAGTTCCCTTACCGCCTGTGTCCTGAGTCATGACCTGTCTGTGTTTACTGAATGATGGACATCCCATGTCAGGAGCATCTTGAGTTGGTGTGTGTGTGTGTGTGTGTGTGTGTGTGTGTTCGTGTGTGTGTGTGTGTGTGTGTGTCTGTCTATGTGTGTGTGTCTGTGTGTGTGTGTGTGTGTGTGTGTTTGTGTGTGTGTGTGTGTGTGTGTGTGTGTGTGTGTGTGTGTGTGTGCGGGGCTTGCATGCCGTATTTATTGTTGTTTTATGGCAGCGTTGCCAGATAGGGGTCTGTCCGGGCCTGATAGAGGCTGTGTTATTGTAAGGCCACAAGGCCATCTGATAAGGCCTCATACTCTGCAGCCCCCCAGCGATAAGACATGTTTTGGATGGTACCAAGCCAGAAACCCAAGCCCTAACCTGCTGCTCTAACGCAACAAGAATCACAAAATGTCAAGGTACACTTTTGCTGTGCAGCGACCACAACGCTAGAGCCACGTTTTAACATTCACCTGACACTGGAGGAGATTCCCCAAGATCTCCAACTGTCATCTGTGACAGTTTATTGATATAGTGGGGGCACATTTGTGTCTGCAATGTGTGCTATTTGGCTGTTTTTGTTTTGGGGGTGCGGGGTTACTTAGTGTCTCTGTGTCTTATCTTGTGAGAATATCACAAAGGGGGAAGTTGCCCAGCTGACATTGGTCACAGAGGTCAGGTCAGAAGGTCAAAAGTGAAGTGAGAGGGAAACAGTAAGACTTCAAGACTTTCATTCACAGAAGCATAGATTCACACCACACTGCTGTCAATCATGCTAGTGATTAGCGCACAACACCTTTTTTTTAGATCCTTGTAAAAAATATACAACTATGCCCCCGATAATCCATATTAGTCTAATCCGTTTTAGTCTAATTTGGGATCTCTACATTGACATTCATTTAGGGGCACATCATGTGTTATCAGAGCGAGGTGTTATCATCTTTATATTGAGATTCAGGTGCCTCTCAGGGCTCATTGACTGGGTTAAGAGTATTGAGTTGATACTGACGGTCCAGACCATTGTGTGTAAATGACCTGGCAGGAGATTATCTGTGTTTTAACATCAGGTCAACTCAGAGACTCAGCGAGGTCAACTTGAACAAAGTATCTCCTTGACGTTCGAGATAGAGAAGATAGCCAGGCTAGCAAGTATTGATAGCATGATTCCTGTGTGTGCAGACACACATTTGAAACAGACAACTGGATATTTCCACTTGTCTGTGGTAATTTTAGATCATTTCCTTTAATTAAATGACACATTTACACCCAAAAGAAGTGAAACAGAAATACACACGAAAAAAGGTGTTGAATGGGGGGGGGAAATAATTGGTTAGTTCACAAACCCAGGCTTGATTTCTTTTACCGTTATTGACAATGAGCCATCTGCTCATATATCTGCTCCGATATGACAGAATATCTGAATATTAATTTGAGAGAATCCGCCAAGTGTGAGATTGAGTGAATAGTGTATGACTTCCTTGTATTGTGAGTGATAATAACATGCGTAGGAAGGCTAGGTGTTCTGCCAATTAAACAGCATTATAAAGTAGGGCCTTCCTGTCAATAATATGTGTTTCTGTACACCGTTAGTGTAAGGGGAACCGCGAGGGGAGGAAGCACTCACACAGTGCATTTCCTCCATAAAACCACAGCTGTGTGAAAACAACACATAGCACATTCCTCAGGCTGTCCTGTCACTTGTAACATCATGAAGGACAATAGAGTCCCACTACACTACTGTATGCTCGTGTTAGGGGCTGGCGGAGGTAGAAATCAGAGGACGGGCTCGCTGTAATGCATCGGATTAATCGAAGGAATGGTATCAAATACGTTAAACATTCCCTTGTTTCATTCCATGGATGAATGAATGAATGATCTTTATTGTCATTGTAACAGGTACGACGAAATGTAAACGCAAGCCCTAGGTGCTAACCATCAAACACAGTCCTAAGATAATAAAAAAACAAGAATGAGACATAAATCACTATAAGTGATCGGTAGGAATCTGAGAATGTATTCTATTATGTAACTTCTGTACTTCTATACTTATATTATATATACACGATATGGCCTATTCACAGGGGGGTATATAGACAGGGGGGAGTTAGTATGTAACTGTGTACTTTTATAAACATATTATTATAACAAACCTGTCTGATTTCTACCTCCACCAGCCTCCACTGGCACATAACATAAGCAAGATTTGCAGGTACAGCAGCCATTGTTGGAACTGGAAACAAATCTGCGTGCTCACTGGGTCACCTCGGGATAGATAGGATAGCGTATTAGATCTGCTGAAGGTTCAACGGCTTTAAGAACCTGACGTGACCGTATGACAGGGTACCTCTCGTTGTCTATTTTGGGTACGATGACTAGTCATTTTATGGTATGGGTTATCATCTGATCTCCTGTTACAGTAACAGCGTCATTAAGGGGATATGAGACGAGTTTGTGGAGAGACACCACAAACCATCAAAGGAGAAGTCACAGTCGTCTGTGAGGAAGTTCTGGAAACGAGTAACAACATGTTATGCTGGAAAAAAATATCTCAATGACCATTCTATACGCTATCGCAGCAATAAATATCAAGTTAAACAATGTCAACAAAACAAACCTCACATTTGCATATTGTACTGTATATCACTGCAATACTACACTCGGTGTTTATAGGTCATAGGTCAGTTGGCCTACTGTACAGTAGAAGTCCTGTCAGATGGACAGTCCTCTCAGATCAGTTTGTACCAAGGGAGGCTGGTGGAGGTAGAGAAGAGAAGAACAAGAAGGTCTATGACCGAAAGCTCGCAATACACTATGTCTGAGTGTGCGGATGCTGTTATTTTGAACTCTACTGATACTCTTCAGTTCCAGCACCTCCTCAGCACAGTCTGATCACGGATGAGCGGTGGTATTTTCACTATTTTAGGCTGGTGAAGATAGAAATCGGAGGACGTGCTCATTGTAAAAGCATTGAAGGGAATAAGGACTGGTATCAAACCCATACGCGATACCAGTCCTCATTCCATTCCGTGCATTACAATGCACTCCTGAGACATCTTCTGACCCTCACCACTACATCTCCTAAAGACACCCGCTTTCCCCTCTACTGTGTCCCTAAGAACTTCCCTTGTACTGTTTCTCAGTTTCTCCAGTAAAAAAAAAAAAAAAAAAAAAAAAAAAAGTTTTAGTAGAAGGCGATAGGGAGAAGGTTTTTCCTTCTATCAGTGGCCCCGGGCCCGAGCTAGATTACTCTTCCTGCAACGAATGGTGGATTGCTGATTCACATGCTTAGTATTCAAATGTATTGATTGTAAGTCGCTTTGGAATAAGGCGTCTGCTAAATGCCAAAAATGTAAATGTAAATGTAAATGTAATGACCCTGTCCTCCAATTTCTACCTCCACCAGCCTCCACCTGGTGTGTACCAATAAGGTTTTTCTCTAGCTGGATGAGATGGTATTTTATTATATTGAGTCTGAGAGATAACTACCTCCTCTCCAGATCTCTTGCCCAGCCATATTGATTACTACAGGTTCCCGGCCTGCGCTCCTGGCCTGAGATCAAGAGAGAGAGGGAGGGAGCGGGGGGGGACGGTGTCCCTCTGATCACACACTATTGATCGGCGTCGTGCCCCCGGGCCACCGCGGTGTTCTGTTAGCACCCTCGGGGGTATCAGCGGTTTGTTCTGCGGTGACGCTTTAGCGCCCGGAGGAGCCGAAGGCCACACATGAAAGGGTGCGGAGTGTTTGACCGCCTGAGGAATTGATTCACACCCTGATTGTCACATACAAAGGGACCCACTGTCCCTCTCACCTCCCCATTCACAGATACGGGATACCGGCATAGTCAGATTAGTAATTAGGTAGTAGTAGTAGGGGCGGCTGTGGCACAGGAGGTGGAGCTTGGCGTCTAATGATCGCAAGGTTGGTAGATCGGCGGTTCGAGCCCCGGCTGGCCACATGCCGAAGTTTCCTTGGGCAAGACACTGACTGAACCCCAAATTGCTCCCAGTGAGCGGGCCGGCGCCTTGCGTGGTAGCTTGCCGCCATTGGTGTGTGAATGTGTATGTTAATGGTGAATGAGAGGCCGTTGTAAAGCGCTTTGGATAAAGACGCTATATAAGTGCAGTCCATTTACCATTTAACTCATATCAAGCAGTGTTAAAGACAGATCAAAATGCTTACCAGACATGATTTTAATGTGCATGTACATGGTTGGACGTGGAGTAGAGAAATGGTCATGTATCATTCCAGTGTACTGTATGACAGGGTTGATGGATAGAGGGACTTCTTTGGGCGGAAGGGTCAAATTCAGGTCAAGTTGTGGAGAGCACTATTTATGTGGTTGCTGGCTGTCAGAGGAACAATACTGCCGTTTTACAGACAATCTATCACTATCTTTTTCTCACCACCAGTTGGTTTGATCTGCCGACAACACACACTCGTATCTTAATGTTGTTTATCAGATTTTGTCGTCATTCATCCAGTGGAGGGCATAGTACTCAGCGGAGACATTTTGGGCTGTGTGGAAGTCTCTCTGAGGGCAAGGTTGAACTCTTAGAAGAACTAGATTAGTTGTCTTAACAGTGAACCAGTGACAAATCAGTGTCAAACCCCTCTCTGCTGTGTCAAACTCCCCAAAATAGAAACATCTTATCAGTTTGGGAACGTTTATTACACGGTCGGGGAAAAAAAAACAATACAACTGTAAGATTGGGGGAGCCCAAATGTTGACCCCTAATAATGTGATTGGTCTTGAAAGGGGAGCACGAGGAGTCAGGAAGTCAGCCATATCTCTGTCTTCACAGATAAAGTCATAAAGATGATAAACACAAGTCTCAATTAGCCCTGGGCCAAGACAATGCTGCTGGTCACTGGTGGATCGAGGTCAAGGCAGTAAAAGTGAGAGGAGATGAAAGAGACGGTTCTCCCTCGGACCTAACCTCTGTTTCATTTCGCTGAGGAAACGTCGTGGGTTTTCCATTTCCACGCTCAACTAACGGTCACCCCCCCCTCTCTGGTCCGACTATCCCAATCCAGTTCTATTTATAGATTTTGTGATTTATGATTCAGTCTTTCTACCCCTGTGGTGGTGGGGGGGGGAAATGGTAATGACATAATTAGTTATCAGTCATAGGTAAAGTCAGTGTGTATGACAGGTGTGGGTCACAGTAATCTGAGTTGACTGGAATTCAGGACTAGATGACTAATAATGATAATAATAATCATTCATTGTATTTATATAGCACTTTTCCCGGGGCTCAAAGACGCTGACAATATGGGAACAACTGAAAACACAGAAACAGCAAGCAACAGATGACATGAGCACATAGAACACTGAGTTAACGAACAGGCACAGGGAACAATTAACACAGCAATGTCCAGGGGGGGAGGTGTGGGGGGGTGGCAGGGTTGGGGGAGATGGTTAGAGGTAGGGAAGGTTGTATGCATGGGAGAACAGGTAGGTTTTGAGGTGGGATTTAAAAGTGGAGAGTGAGGGTGAGTGGTTGAGGGAGAGAGTTCCAGAGGCGGGGTGCAGCTCGTGAAAAAGCACGGTCTCCGAAGCCTTGGCTGTATACGTGACTGTAGAACAATATACAGTCCAGTCTTATCAAGTTACATCAAGTCATTGTCATCATGTACATTTATTTTTTCCGTAAAACCCACGTACTGTACACCCTTATTTGCATTTATTTTATTTTCAGTCTTTAGATTGTGTCTTTACCATAGAAAAAGAAGATCATATCCTCTGTATATTCCACACACACAAAAAGAGGAATTGTTTTAAATCCGAAGCAACACGAGTGAAGTAGCCCAACCGCCGTTGTACTCAGGAAAGTGACTTTGATTATTTTACTTTTGGTTTCCGTCTTATTGTTGGGTCGACCCCTGGCAGTTCACAAATCCAGAGGCCACCACAACTTTTAGTGAAAGGTTTCCAAACATCCTCCCGTTAGCATGACTAGGGGGAATATTTAACATTTTTTTCTTGGATCCAGGATTCAGATTAATCACAACTGACAGGGAGAGTGAGGGAGGCGAGGCGGGGAGATGAGGCGGATGTGACTGACCTGCAGAAGCTAAACAAGAAACGGGTTTTATCATCACAACCACATCAGGGCAGGGGGCGATGGACTGTGAGGGGATGAGGGGGGGCGGGTGGGGGTGGGAGGGGGGCGGTTGTGTTCTGTGTTCTGTGTTCTGTGTTCTGTGTTCTGTGCCCAGTGCTCCCTGTAGGACAGACAGGCAGGCTGGTAACAATGACATGCTCCTAGGAGATCCCCACCTGATTCCCAGCAGGCCCCTGACAGATTAACGCCTCTGGAACAATGAGAAGAGAGTGGAGAGGGTTTCCTCTGTGTGGTGCTTGTCTGAGGGACACATCTTTGTGTGCACCCCCTTTCCTCAGAATCACGGTCCTGTGCTCCCGGCCCAGAGAATGTTCCCAGGACTCCCCTGAGGAGGGGGGGGTCTACCACCAATAATACACACACACACACACACACACACAAATACATACACACACACGCACACACACACACACATACATGCATACACACACACACACACACACACGCATGCACACGCACACACGCGCACACACACACACGCACAGACAAATACACACACGCACGCACAAATACACACACGCATGCACACGCATGCACACACACAGACGCACGTATGCACAAATACACACACACACACCCACACATCCACACACACACATGCACACACACACACACACACACTCCCACACGCACGCACACACACACGCACACACAAATACACACCCAAGTACACACTCTGTCTCTCTCTCTCTCTCTCTGTATGCAGTAATTACCAATTATTGCTTAGTATTTTAGGCTAATCTCAGAAGTCTGAGGAAATTAATATCAACTGTCACCACGGTGACCAGATCAAGTGAGGTAAAGAGGAGGATCCTCAGTGATTTCAGCTGACAGGTCCGTGACAGGATTCAAAACCGTGAGGTCATGAACTTGTTCACATAAGGAACTTGGGAAAACCCAGGACCACAGTCCACCGCCACACAGCCTTTCACATCAGTCATCCGAACGTGGTTTAACCTCTCGACCTCATGACCACCTTTCATATCTGCTGTCTGATCATGGGGTCGATCTTTCAGGTAATGATCAGGGGTTAGACGTTAGAACATTCTTAAAAGCATGTCTTAAAAGGATGTTTCTACAACAGCACGTTTGCATACTGGATTCTGATTGGCTAGCAACAGTGGTAAATACCCCCAACAACCTTCAGTTCAGACCGCATTTCCAGTATCAATGCGCCTCCCAATCAATCTGATTAAGAACACCTGTGCTGACCTACAATGCAATGGTTGATCTTGTTTACGGGACTATATTCTGTGGCGGAAGGATATATGTATTCTGAAACGATTAATTGTAAATAAATGAATTTAATGTTACAACTGTGTATTCGCCTCGTGCCACAACACTGTACCAGTGGTAAATGTCTCCACAACCCACTAAATTGCTTACTTTAGAATCAAAGATACAGTATAATATCGCTTGTGATTTCAACAAGTGGTCACTAACCTTGTCTTCAATGGAGGACGAGGGACTGATAGAATCACATTTTCAGTTATAAAACAACACTAATAACCTTTAAGCTTCATCTTTTGACAAGTAGTGTGTATTTATTGTATTAAATCCCACCTCAAAACCTACCTGTTCTATCATGCATACAACCTCCCCTACCCCTAACCATCTCCCCTAACCCTGCCACCCCCCCCTTCCCCCCCTGGACATTGCTGCGTTACTGTGTTCCCCGTTCATTAACTCTGTGTTCTGTTGCTATCTGTTGCTTGTTGTTTCTGTGTTTTCTGTTTTTTTCCATATTGTCAGCGTCTTTGAGCCTCGGAAAAGCGCTATATAAATCCAATGAATTATTATTATTATTATCATTATTATTATTATTATATTGTTTCTATTTACAGTAGATGTCGGAGAAGCTTTCTCAATGGAACACCTGTTACATGTTCCCTCCTTAACCTCTACTTCACTCCTCCAGCTCAACCCCCCCCCCCTCTTCCTGCTACCCCCCCACCCCCTCTCCCCCCCCCTCTCTCCCTCTCCCCCCCCCTCCCTCTCCCTCCCCCCTCCTCTCTCCCTCCCCCCCTCTCTCTCTCTCTCCCTCTCCCCCATATGCAGGTGTTAGAGGAAGTCAGCATCAGACACAATCTAAACACTCTACAAAGCTACCACATGCAGACAATCACACACACACAGTCTACTGTATGTATATATGCAACAGCCTGGTCAGTGACTGTGTGTGTGTGTGTGTGTGTGTGTGTGTGTGTGTGTGTTCATTCATCTATTCACATGTTTGTTATTTTGTCTGTCTCTCTCTGTGCCTTTGGAATTAGCTACTGAACGAATGTGCTCTATTTCATATCTATGTAGCATAACTGACATAACAATTATTGCTTAAACAAGATTAACAACAACCTGTTTTCTAAAAACAAGTAACAAACTAGTAGTCAAACATTCGATTTTTTAAATTCGCTTTAATGTTTGAACATCAATGATAAGCCAATTGGTAACCCCTTTGCCCTTGTATGTCTTTGACCAGGTTCAGGCTTTTCCAGCGTTGAGTGTGCCTTGGGGAGCGCAGCGGAGCAGAGTGCTAACACATATACGCCTTCCGTCCCAGTGATTTAAACCAACACCGCCGCCTCGCAAACTCAACACAAAGGAGAGAGCCGGGCGGTCACACATTGTGCAATTCCCGAGAAAGAAAGCCGCCCACCGCCACAGCAGACATTCGTACTAGCCGAGAGTCTGGCGACCCAGCAGCTACAGCTCCAACTGTGTGTCAGAACTTTTTGCTTGGAAGGCGGGCGGGTGGACAGTTTGTGCCTGCTAACGCCAAGGACAGGAAGTGCCTCGCGGAGGGACAGGAAGTGCTCACCGCTGCAGTAGCCGAGGGCTGGAACTGAGATAATGCCATTGTGTAAGCAAGCCGACTGACCTCTCCCTGAGCTCCGGGGGCCCTGAGGCCTGGCGTCGAGAGCCCTGGCCCCCACCCAGCCCCAGACTCCCCAGGCACGGGGTGGGGGACGACGGGAGGAGGGGGAGGGAGGGGGACGGGACGGGACGGGACGGGACTGCGGGGTGTGTCCCCTCCCCTTATTGCCCCCCCCCCCTCCTCTGGGTTGACTCTGAACCTCACCTTGTAGAGGAAATGTGGCCACGACTCCAGACTTTATGACTTCTCCCATCAAAAGAGAGTCTCTCTTCTTTTTTCTTTTTTTTTGTCTCCCACACGCTAGGAGAGAGAGCCAGGGTATGCATGCGTGCGCACAAAACGCACTACACACACAGACACGAACACACCCACACACACAGACACAGAGACACACACAGACACGAACACACCCACACACCCACACACACAGACACAGACACACACAGACACACACACACACACAATCTCGCACAGTCTCACTGTAGCCCCATGGGACTTTAGGGGGGGGGAAAACCCTATCAGATCATCAGTGGTAAAATAGACGCTGACAGTATTATAGCACAGATCCTGTCGGTGCCCGGGACAGAGCAAGACCCCCCCCCGCCCCCCTACCTCCCCCCCCACGCTTCAACACCCTCCCAAGGGGGTCAGCCAGTGTTCCTGGAGCCCCTGCCTGTATGTACTGTATCTGGACTGGGCCAGTAAAAAAGGTTGCATAAGCATCTGTCATATTTCTGTCAGCCCTCTTTGACCTGTCAGAGGAACAGGCTTCCAGTCAAACAGGGTTCGTATCTGACCGTATTTTGCGCGTCGTGGTGATGACGGAGGGGGGTGGGGGGGACCGGGGTGGGGGGGGTCGGAGAGGACAGATGGGAGAGGAGAAGACGGAGCTGGCAGGTTACGGCCTGCTGCTGGCGCTGATAAGGACCCCTAGCAGACTCTGCTGGCGTGCGTTTGTCATTCCTGACCACTGTGGACATGGATTCACTCTTCTCCTCTCCGCTGATTATTACAACATGCAGCATGTTGGAGGGGGGGGAGGTCTGTGTTGTGTGGAGTTGGACTGATACCCCTGTGTCCATCTACAGCACCCCCTCCTTGTTCTGCTGTTTGTCTGTGTGTTTGTCTGTCTGTCTGTATGTCTGTCTGTATGTCTGTCTGTCTGGGGGGAGAGAGATCTCTGTTGTGTGGAGTGGACTGATACCCCATGTGATACCCCTGTACACCCCTGTGTATCTACAGCACCCCCTCCTTGTTCTCCTGTCTGTCTGTCTGTCTGTCTGAGAGATGGTGCTGCTAACATAACGTTTTTGTGAGCAGTGAACATTTAGATTCTGTGATATCTAGTCAAATTTGGGTCTGCTGTAAAAGCAGAAGTGATTTTTCACTTCAGTGATTCCTGAAGTTGTATGTACAGTACTTCCTATATTGCAATGTTCCTGCTGTCAGGCCTTCATTTGTAACGCTCAATTTGAACTTTAATGAATATAGGAGAGGGGAGAACATAACCCAGGACCCTGCATGCAGGTCAGAGATCAGTAACTCGCACCATATGCATCTTCCTTTTATCCTAATCAAATTCTTTGATGAGTAATGTTGACATTTATAGAAAAGTGACATCATTGATATATCATTATAGTAGAATCGCATTTTGTAGGCCTAAATAGAATTTCAAAAAGACCGTGGTACGCGCTTGTCCACTTGGAAAGTGCTTTCAACGTGCGTGCTGCGCAATAATCACCACCGCTGACAACCCTTGTGTCCCCTAACTGTGGCCCGGGGTCCCCTACTTCAGACAACAAAGGCCCATAGATGGCTGTTTATTTAATCTATCTCGACTGTTCGCAAATGTAGTGTATTCACCAGCATGCCCTTATACGAATTTATAATCCTTCATTAGCGTTTCTTTTGATCAGCAGTCATTCGGCCTCCAGTCGATGGCCCTGGCCTGAACGCTTGCAGACTCCGTCCAAATGATGCGTAAATCTGCGCTTTTGAAAACCATTAGGCTATCCTCCATGAATGAACCTGAAGTTCCAGTTACCAGATCTATTATTCCAATACACAGATAACAGAGTATGATGTGTATTACGCCTGAATATCAGTGAGAGAAATGCAGAAGCGAGAGTAGGCTATAGGACATAACATGACCAAGACTTTTTTTTACAAAAACAGGACAAAGAACTTGAACGTGGGAAGTGGAAATAAATCAGTGTGATATTATTTTTACACATTTGCTTTATTTCATGAGCTTTTTTCCCCCAAAACAGTGCGTCAAATTCCTGGTGCAAAATAGTCATTATCATTAACCTTATCTCAATCATCATCATATGACAATATTATTTTTTTATTTTTTTAAGTATATGTTTTGGACTTTCGCCCGCGTGTCTTTACTCCCCACAAGGCAAGAAGGCGGTACATTTAACTTCTTACACCTTAGTAGTAGCGGGACCTCCCACCTCTCTGTGATTGGTCGCCTGTGCGCTTATAGCCCCTCAACATCTGAGTGAGGTAGTCAGTTATAGAGTTCAGTCCCTCTAGGCACGCACTTTCAGCAGTGACATATTTTCTATCCACTTTGGAATAGTTAAGAGTTCTTATTTGTTTATCATCTTTCAAACATTTTTTTATTTTATTTGTGTAAATATTCGCTCAGTAATAATAATCAGTATCAGTCGTTATTGTCCGGTGGTTTCACCATAGCCCGCAGCTGGACAACAGAGATGAGTAGTCCCGATGCGGGTTACGCCAGTGACGATCAGACCCAGCAGGCTCGGTGCGCGATGTCAATCATGATGCCTGGAATGGGACACTGTCAGTGGGCAGACCCCCTCAGCCCCCTCGGGGAGACCACCAAGGTGAAAAGCGAACCGTGCGCCTCCGGCTCCGGGAACCAGAATCGTGCTGCTGGGAAGACCGAGCCGCGAATCCGGCGACCCATGAATGCGTTTATGGTCTGGGCGAAGGATGAGCGCAAGCGGCTGGCACAGCAGAACCCGGACCTGCACAATGCGGAGTTGAGCAAAATGTTGGGTAAGATATTTAAATTATAGGCTTTTCGTTTTACCCAAAAGTGCTATCTATCTCTCCAAGAAAGCTGTGTACTCCGAATGTCTCACGCAAGTCTACACACTGCTGCTATTATTTCTCTGCGTAAATGTTGTATAATTATGTAATTGTATGGAACATGTTGATGTGCTTCAGTGACCCTACCTAACCCTAACCCCTTCTCTACCAGTTGAATTGTCAAATGTTACAATATAGAAAGTAGTAAACAGTTCGAATGACATCATTCCATGCCATTTAACATCAGTTCAAGTTATTACCGGTGTATCCCCAACATCAATGACTGACCCAACAATAACAGTGATGTGTTATTTCGAAATAAAGATCTCCCTGTCGCTACTAAAAATGGTGATGAGCTATTTTGGAGCACATCACCAGTGCTGCATACCTTATGCGCCATAACTGACACCAACTCTCCTATTGATCTGCAGGGAAGTCGTGGAAGGCCCTCCCCGTGACCGAGAAGCGCCCGTTCGTGGAGGAGGCCGAGCGCCTGCGGGTCCAGCACATGCAGGACCACCCCAACTACAAGTACCGTCCCCGCCGGAGGAAGCAGGTGAAGAGGATTAAGCGTCTCGACGCGGGCTACCTCGTCCACGGGGTCTCGGACCACCAGGGCGCCTCGTTGTCGTTGGGCGTGGGGGACGGGCGTGTGTGTATGGAGGGCCTGGCGCTGAGCTACCACGAGCACGGAGGCTACCAGGTGCCTCACCAGGCTCTGGGCCACTACCGCGATGCCCTCGGGGGAGGAGCCGGCTATGAACCCTACAGCCTGCCCACGCCCGACACCTCCCCGCTGGACGCGGTGGACAGCGGCGACTCCTCCATGTTCTTTTCGTCCCCTCACTCCCAGGGGGAGGACTGCCACGTGATGCCCGCGTACGCCTACCACCACTCTCAGGGCGGGGAGTACCCGCATCAGGACCCGCACCACCCCAGCCACCACCACCCCCTCCATAGACACCTCTCCTCGGCCCCCGAGCAGCAGTCATCCCAGCAGGGTGGTGGTCCCTTCAACCCCATGGCGATGTACTACAGCCAACACTGCAGCCCCGGCGGTGGTCACCCCAAACGACACCACCACCCAGGGCACGGTGGTGCAGGACAGCTCTCCCCTCCTCCGGAGGGCCACCCCCACCCCCACCCTCACCCCCACCCCCACCACAACGCAGACGGAGTGGAGCAGATGCACCCCTCTGAGCTGTTGGGGGAGGTGGACCGCAGCGAGTTCGAGCAGTACTTGAACTCCTCTGCACCGGGGGGCGGCCGGGGGGACATGGCGGGTCTGCCGTACGTTGGCGGGGGGGCACACGAGGCCGGCATGCAGGGGGGGACCGAGAGCTCCCTCATATCCTCTGTGCTGTCTGATGCCAGCACGGTGTACTACTGCAACTACGGCAACTCATAACCTCTCTGGCTCTCTGGAGGCCTGCAGCTACTGCGGCACATAACTTGACCTCAAATCTCTCTCTCCCTCTCTCTCTCTATTTCAGTCTCTCTCTCCCCCCCCACCTCCCCGCCGCCCGCTCTCTCTTGTTGTCTCCTCTCTCTCGTTCGCTGTCTCTCGCTGTCTCTCGCTGTCTCTCTCTCTCTGTCTCTCTCTCTCTGTTTCTCTCTCTCTCGCTGTCTCTCTCTCTCGCTGTCTCCTCTCTCACTCTGTCTCTCTCTGTCTCTCTCTTTCGCTGTCTCTCTCTCTCTCTCTCTCTCTGTCTCTCTCACTCTCTCTCTCTCATTCTTTTAGCATTGACACGCCAGGCCAGTGCAAACTCTTTAATTAGGGTTTCTAAATGCAGTTATGTTAGGTTCTTTTTGTGTTGGGGGATTTGAAGGATGTTCAACGTGTATCTGGATGAGCTGAAGTAAAGCCATAGATATTTGGTTTGTGATGAGGATTGTTTCTCACACTGGTATGCTTCTTTTTTTTTTCTTGTTATTTCCGTTTCATCTTCTTTTCTGTAACGGGGAAAGCTCCTGAACAGGAATATAAAAGATTTTGTGATAATAAATAATGTACAGTTACTATTTTAAGGTTTATGTATAGGTGTTTTATACTTTTTTTGCACTTTTGAAAAATAAAGTTTTGAACCAAAATAGATCACTGCTTGTTTTTGTTATTTACATCACCTTTTCCCTGCTGATACCATACACATTCATTCAACTATAAATATGTATTTAGATAACACAACCGTTATTTATTTTATCTCAGTGCAGTTCAGGTCATTGTTTATTTAAACCCACTCTAAGTTTTATAGCTCAATGCCAGTTTTAAACAAATATGCTGTTTTTAAATTCGCTCAGAAAATACCCAAACCTTTTGATCATGACCTTCACATGTCTTTTAATATTTAAAAGTGACTTACAATGTTAACACTTTATTTGGTCCAGACAATCGATTGAATACATAGTCATTCATGTCCCTACAGTATATTGTAGTGGTTGAAACTAAATAATTACCCAACATTTAGAAAATGTATGTAATCTTTCAAGGTCAGTTATTTCTACAAGTGTTCTCTCTTTTATAGCATTTTGTATGAGTATTGATTGTTGTAGCTTCACAACAGCGTGTGTAAAGTGAAGTAAAGTGAAGTAAAGTGAAGTAAAGTGAAGGAGCTGATGGTGTCTGATAGGTCCACCTGGCAGCAGCAGGGTTTCTCCACGCTGAGCCACTTCCTGGTCTGGTCGGTGTGGAGCTGATGATCTCAGGGGGTGGCTTACACATGGCGCCTTGCTTTCCCTCCTGCATCCCAGCTCAGTTTATGTGGCGGACATCCTGTCTGTAAATGATTTAGTCTCCCCTGATTAATGGCTGAGGCCATTAAATATTAGTGTATACTACACCTATACCGAACAATGGAGACTCATCATATCAAAATGAATCTCATAGTTTGGTTGTTTAAAACTTAAATTAAAATGTACCAAATAGGCAGGTCTCTATGTTTATTTTCTTACTTCAAAACACCGATAACATTGATTCATTGGGGAAAATAAATAGGAAATAAAATAGATTGGCTATGTTATTGTTTATCTCTTAATGGATGAATAGATACTGATACATTTCTGCCGGTGTTTCCCAAAGGTAAATATCAGTGTTCCTACATCTTGGACATTGAAGGAAGGGAGGATGCGGGCGAACGTAACCGAGCACATCAAGAGAAATATGGAAATGTATTTATAAACGGCCAAGAGCATTTTATAAATAAATATTTCTTTCCTTTTCAAAGGAAAAGGTTCTTGTCCGAGAGGTCAATCACCCTGACCCCCAACTCCATTTTTAGAACTTCAGAGGAAACATGTTTCAGGGACGTACATTTGTCCACTTTGTTCATGTCCAATGTTTTGAAAATCTCTCATGTAACACAAGCAAGAGGTTGTATCTCAAGGTAAATATTCGCCCGCCCTTCCCACGGTCATTATGGTGTGATGTCATTTCTGTGTTCCTAAACCTGGCAAAAAGAAAAAGTTGCTGATTGTAAATTCTAGAGCTTAAAAAAATAATCCTAGTATGGGTGAATCACTATATTCTCTAATATTTTATCAAACTCAGATTGGCTACCTTATGTTTTTTCACATGCAACATATTTAATGCAGAGAGGGCGGTAATTATCAACTGTACTGTACCACTCTGTAACACTGTAAGCAGTACTCAAGTTGTAAAAGAAAATCAGGGGGGATGGTGGATTTGATCATATGGGGACAATTTTAGCATCCCCACAGCGTCAGTGACTTCAGTGTCAGTAACTTGGTAAAAAATGTCATTGCATGTGTGCGTGCCCCCACCCTCGCCCACAGTATTTTACTCAATATGTGCAAAACTAAATGTTGAAATAGCATAGTACCACGTTCATTGATAAAATGACATAAGGGATGGAAAGGGGGAATGGCAGTTTTAGAAGGGGGATGATTTTGACCGTTTTTATTTCAGCTGTGATGCCATCCCCCCTCATCCCCTCTCAACTCGAGTGCTGACTGTAACACTGTAAGCAGTACAGTGGTGAAGTACGGTAATCCCCTAAACAACCATTCCCATAAAACATACAGAAAACACACATGTACTGTAAGGTTTCCACCCCCCAACCAAACAGGCCCTGGTTGCAGGTGACATGTGTCACACCTCCATTTCTAACAGGTAACACCCTTCCCCTCTGTGCTAGACAGGCAGTGGAACGCATTCAAAAATGAATGTGAATTAATTGTTAATTAATGAATTGTTTTCGATTCAGTCTTCAGCTGGGCCTCTAGGTTTGAGCCTCTCTGTTGATGGTAGCTAATGACTACATAACGACATGCTCAGACCACTATCCCCCTGCAGCGTCTCGGAAGATCACCTGTACGGACCGGGTGGGGTGTGGTGGTCGGGGGAGAGGGGTTAGACGCCCCCAGGCAGACCCCCTTGGGAGAGCTGATGTTATCTCCCCCCTCCACTAATGGATCTAATTGATGGGAGCAAATCGCTGAGTACATTTGCTGATTTAATATTCGAGCCAGAGGAAGGTAGGCGGCAGGTGGCAGGTGACCGGGAATCTGTGTGTAGAGGAACGTTGGGTAGCTCTAGTATGACACTCAGCTGTATTTACCACAGATTAAGAAAGCAAGAGATGATGATCTCTACTGTTTTGGTTTTTGGTCACAAATAGTCATTATGAGAATACAAGTGAATGTGTGGGGGGGGGGAAATGGGGAGAGAGAGAAAGAGAGAGAGAGAGAGAGAGAGAGAGAGAGAGAGAGAGAGAGAGAGAGAGAGAGAGAGAGAGAGAGAGAGAGAGAGAGGGAGAGAGACAGAGAGAGAGAGAGAGAGAGAGAGAGAGACGTAGAGCCCAGAGACCGGCATAGCCTCCAGCCCAGGAAACAGGGGCTTTCTGTGTTGTTCCTGTGTATAGTGTGTGTGAGAGTGTGTGTGCCCTGAGGCCTGGCTGACAGTGCTGGTTGTCGGGGAGGGGAGCGGGGAGATTACAGCCTTGCCTGGGCGGCTCGCCACATTAACACTGGAGCACTTAATCACCGGAGCACACAACTAATCTCCCCTCAGGTTGCTGCCTTTCACAAATATACTGATAATGATGAGCACAGATTAACCACAAACACAGCAACAAATACAGACTTACCACAAACAAACATTCACTCACCAATAAAGTGACACAAACCACAAACGATTGTATTAAATAGTAGTAACTCAACGTGAAGAAGAAAAATAGAGATAGGCTATGCTTGAAAAGTATCAGAACCCTAAACCACCGACCAACATTTGAAAGGTGATTATTTTCCTGACACAGATTGAGTGCATGAATTCCCTGTGTTGTGTCAGAGAGATGATCCATGCCAGCATAATGACTGATGAATAATTGTCTTGAAAAATCAGGCTTTGCCGGAGGCCTCCAGTGGAGTGTTTGACAAGTGTAACTATGACAACAGAAATACATGCGCATAAAAACAAAGCGACGGAGGATACAATCTTACGGCCGAGAGATACAATCTTTTACGCTGACAACAACAATCAAAAGCACAGAGAATAGAGTACCTGTTTGGGTTTTTTGACATAAAGGCCACCCAACAAGACTATTCTTGGTGTTGTACAAGCATGCAGTAGGCTACATTGACTCAGAACATTGAAAAAGTATAGGCATGCCTCATATCTCAACAAAAGATAAACTGAGGGAGGGAGAGAGAGAAGGAAAGTGTGCAAGTCTATATGAGACCGTACTGATTAAGTCATTGATAGTGGATTGCATTCACAGCATGTGAGACAGCTGAAGCGGGAGGGTGTGTCCTCCATCTAAACCAGGGTTCTGGGTGGAGGGGTGTCGGTAATCCCAGGCATATGCACTCCCTTCTCTGGGCACTGATCGCTTTCATAGGCCGGGCCTCTCCGACCCCACGTCCAGTTGTGTTGCCACTATATATAGTCCACACATCGAAGTCAATCTCTCTGCTCAATGCAGTGACTCAATAGTTTATTTTTCTTTTCGATTCTGGCTCTTGTCTTGTCTCATTCCTAGTATAAATAGCTCTCAGCTCTCCAAGTGGGTGTGGATGTGTCGAAATATAACGTGGGTCTCCCCCCTCTTCTTCTTTGTTATGACCTCAGTTACAATAATCAGTTATTGCGCCAAGATTTCCCTGAGACCATACACAAACATTTCCTGAGGCGTTTAGGTGCAGCCTTGCCTCTCGGTTCTTATATAATATCACTACACTAGTTTAATATGGAATGATGTCACTCTTTTGTTTATTCAGAAGAGATTCCAACACTTTGAGGCCCAGAAGAAATGAAGCATTTCAGTTAACTGTAATAAGCGTCACACAACATGATATAACTATGTGATATTTATCCATATGTGATATTAGAAGTCAAGCACAATAGAAAATATGTCTTATATAACATATGTGAGTGTTAGAAGTCAAGCACAATAGAAAAAATCAAACCAATTAATGGAATCAAACCATGGAATGTTTAATCTAAAATATAACCCATTATATTTCAGTATATTTCAATGAACACTTGAAATTTCAATGGCCAGTGAATTACTATACGTATGATGTAGGAAAAAAAGGTTTGAGTCAGAGAAGGGAACACAGTCAGCAGGGCTGTTCTGATCAGCTCTCCGCTCTTGTCTGAATCCCCTCATGGCATCCCAGGGCATTTTTAGCTTGTGTCCAGGCGGGTAGTGATTAGAAGATGACTACATCAGCAGTCAGTTTCCTCTCGCCTGTGTTTTCCTTTGCCGGGGCTGAGAGGAGATGAGGCTATGGCAGAGTCCACACACACTGTTACTGGGTGGTAGAGGTGGCGTTTGTGACGAGTAGCTTCTTTTTTCGTCACAGAGATCTCTCCTGGGGTCAAGAGCTCGACACTTACTAAGGCAAGGCTCAGGAAACAGTGAGCAATGTTGTACATCTGAACAGGTTCGTCACAGGATGTTGGACTTTCTTCATAGACACGCTGTGACTAACTCTTACCAGTAACGGCTGAAGGTTCACCATCTCCAGAAATAAACAGAATTTATAATCATTCTTTAACGTATACTGTACGTATGAACATGTCATATGAACAGACACATGAAATAGAAATGGAATATAGGCACTACATTTTATAAACACTGCTTTGTCTGTCTGTTTGTATGTGACCTATGTGTGTTTTTAATGTGGAAATGTATTCTTGAGCTGCACTTTATGGAGCCTGTCGAAGGAGAATTTCTGTCACTGTGTGACAGACAATAAATCTTGAATCTTGAATCTTGAAACTGACAAATATGCTGACAAATGACAATATGACAACATATCATTTTGACCGAGATAAACAAATCATTAATGTTGTATTAAGCACAATAAAGCAACATGATTTTGATTAATAAGGCACATTTGTCTATGAATAAATCAATCAAAGGCATTCAGCATCAATATCAATATCAAATCATGAAAGATATATACAATTCCCATTGAAAACACATTGTTTGATATGGGTGTCAGTGACATGAATACAATAAACGTGTTCTATTGTGTTTTATTTCTGTGGAACTGTGAGACCGTCCGTGAGCACCTGTCCACACTTCCTCGTCCCAGTGACTTCTGTTAGCTCCATCCATGAAAGATTGGCTGGGAACATCCTCCATCCGAGAGGAAACCGTTCTATAAAATTCACACCACTCTTCCCATTTTGGGATCGCCGGTCGGACTTCCTAAGAAAATAAAAATACATAGAATATAAAAGTCTAAATAAAGTGGTGAGACGGGGCAGAGTGTCATGACCTGGGTCAGGCATCCTTTGTTGTCACGCGTGTGTATGTCTGTCTGTGTGTGTGTGTGTGTGTGTGTGTGTGTGTGTGTGTGTGTGTGTGTGTGTGTGCGTGTGTGTGTGTGTGTGTGTGTGTGTGTGTGTGTTCAGCTCAGGTGCAACTTTCAAAAACATTATTGTGGGATAAACAGGGATTTCCTAGTCCCACATTAAAGAGCTGGGAATGTCAATAATAGACTAGGATCCCAGCTGGTAGACCTACAACGGACAGTCGTCTTTTTCTGTTGTTTCAATTCACATGTGTATGGTAGGCAGTGAGTCAGCATTTATTTCTTTATTAACTAATGGCAACAACAAATTGTTGAAGGAAACACACCTTTTCACAATGGCTTACTTGGTTTGATCTCCTGTATTTTGTTTGTTGTTATATATCTGATTTTGCTGTTTTTATCTAATTTTGCTTTGTTGATTGTGGTTTTAAACTGTCTTGTAAGGTGTCTTGTAAGGTGTCCTTGAGAGCCTTGAAAGGCCTTGAAAGGCGCCCATAAATAAAATGTATTATTATTATTATTATTATTATTATTATTATTAAGGATGGCTGTCAAACTAACATACTCAGATACATTATTCTGATATGAAAATATATGGAGTTGAACGATTATTGACTTTCTATATTTTACATTACAGAATTATGTATATAGTCTGGTATTTGATGATCATGATGACTACTGGATACTGTAAAGTCGACGTCTCTCCAAAAACCAGTCCTGCTAGTGCTGTTTCCCTTTATTAGAGGCTACCTTAGTCTGTACAGGAAAGTCAATGTCTCCATTAGGTCTTTTTTTAGTTTACAAACGTGAACATCAAACAGATTTCAAACTCGCTATGTCATTAAAATAGCAAACAGTTTACTTCCAGTTCCCCAAGAGCAGACAGTGAGTTCCTCCCTTTTGTGATCCAACAACAGTCTCCTTTCCAGAATGGAGCTCAACGTAGAGGCCTCAACATAGCACACACGACCACACTGCATTGAGCTGAAGGCCACTTGTATCCTGATACTATATATCCAACGGTTATGAATTATTATATTAAATGGTGGTTTAACATAGTCACACATTGTTTTGTGTTGAGATTTTGTTGGGGGGGGGGGGGTGGGGGGAGACTGCACCTCAACAGTCGAATGATTGACTTTGAAATGATTGAAAACACTTGCCGCCAGAGGTCAGTGGCGAGCAGTTTGTCAGAGCGCCTTTCAACCACACACTCACACAGCCTGGAGGGTTGCCAGGTGGGGCGGGTTACCGCCGAATGGGCTACTTTTGATCACACTGGGCCGGAAAAAAATAAGCATTTGAGCGGTTGGGCTGGATAAAATGTACGGTATTTAGTTGGTATCAAAATGTCAGTGCCTGAAAGTTACAAAATGTGTTAAGTTAAAACACACACCCTAGTAACTACATACAATTTGCAGGGTTTAGGGGCAGGAGATGGGCACCTGTCTAATAGTAAATAGTGGTTTTCTGACAATAGGTTTTGGGCTGGTTTTTGGTTAGACTTTGGTTAGGCTAGAAATAGTCAATGCCATCTGGCAACCCTGCTCACACAGGTGAGGACATTCATCTCCACGCGGTAGGTGGCACACACACCGTTTCTATTACACAAACACAAATATTTAGTTGCTTACTGGATTTGCCAATTTGTGAATTTCTATACCACATTGTTCTTCGTGTAAAACGAGGTTCACCCTTCAACCTGAAATGGTAACTCATCTATCTCATGTCTTGTCTCACTCCAGTACAAACTCAACAGCCTGCCAAAATAACGTGACGTGATCCTTCAATTATGTCCACACACTGCCTACATTGAGCAATATTTTTTTGGCCCTTTTGTACAAATACACTCTGGGAGGTTGGGTTGGTTTCAAAACTGGATAATTGTATTACATAATTGTATTATATCTATTATTATTCTATATTATTATTATTATTATTATTATTATTATTGTTATTATTATTATTATTATTATTATTATTGTTATTATTATTATTATTATTATTATTATTATTATTATATAATCACTCTCCAAATACAGATACATCTCCTATACAGTGACTGACTAGTCTAGGTTAGGGTTAAGGCTGGAGCTAGGGTTTGGGCTGAAGTTAGCTGCTTCTAGCACAAGGGTTAGGGTTAGGGTTAGGGTTGATTGGGTTAGGGTTAATTGCTTGATTAGTTGAAGAACCACTGACCTAGGGTAGTGGTCACCTAGGGTAGTGGTCACCTATAGTAGTGGTCACCTAGGGTAGTGGTCACCTAGGGTAGTGGTCACCTAGGGTAGTGGTCACCTATAGTAGTGGTCACCTAGGGTAGTGGTCACCTAGGGTAGTGGTCACCTAGGGTAGTGGTCACCTAGGGTAGTGGTCACCTATGATAGTGGTCACCTATGATAGTGGTCACCTAGGGTAGTGGTCACCTATGATAGTGGTCACCTAGGGTAGTGGACAGTAGGACTGCTGTGTGCCACCTCCAGGTATCATCAGTAGGTGGAGTTCTCAGGAGATAAGCAGGGTGAAAGAGAGGGCAGCAGCAACACAGGTAAACTGTAGTGAGTCCTAAATGTGGCCTACAGGAAGCAGGGAGACCTAGAAAGACCCGGTAGGCCTAATCCCCAATCACAGCTTACTGGTCACGCAAGCTTCATGATGACACAAAACCAGTGTCACCTTTCACATTGAGAAGACTGTGTTAGGCCATGTCAATGTGTAATGTGTTGTATATTTTTGGTTATAGATCGTATAGAGATGAGCTTTTGTTTTTGTAAGTAATTCCCATAGAGTGATTTCATAACAGTGGTGTGGTGGGCATTAGCTTTCTAAACAATACTTGTGTTGTAAGAGGTGTGAGCATGTGTGTGTTTGTGTGTGTGTGTGTGTGTGTGTGTGTGTGTGTGTGTGTGTGTATGTGTGTGTGCTTGCGTGTGAGTGTGTGTGTGTGTGGGAAGGAAAGAAAAAAATAAAGGGTGAGGGAAAAAGACGAGTAAAACAGAGAAAGAGGACAGGAGAGAATATCTATTCTGTGCTTGTGTGTGCATATCTGATCCACGCTTGCTGGCTATACATACTGTAGTAGTACAAACTAAATACTGTGATTTGTAATAAAGAAAGAAGGGGATCAGTGTACAGATGCTTCTCTTAGGATACTGTACATTGGTACATTGGTGTGTGAATGTGTGAATGAGAGGCCGTTGTAAAGCGCTTTGGATAAAGGCGCTATATAAGTGCAGTCCATTTACCATTTACCATTTACATTGATGAATCAGTATTAAATCACATTTACTCTAGGTTACAGGGCGTTGCATCCATCCCCCTTACAGTAGTTCTACACACAGATCCATCAGAGCTTATTGTCCTGGTGTCTACAGAGAGCTGCTATTCACTCATGTCCAGGGCAGTAAAGGTCCTATATACCCCCGACTGAGATTGTTTAGGATATTTCCAGGTTTTGTCCTCCGTTTCCCTCGATATTGTCGTGCAGAAAATCCGCTACAGATAACTAGTGGTTATGGCTGTAAGATTTATGGGCCAGGGGATAGTTATAGTAGATAGTTTACAATGTATTGTTCAGCTTTTAATCTGTACTGATTAGCAGTCATTTCCTTGAACGACTGGGGAGTGAATTTCGGACAACATAGTCTAGTTTTCGATGTGAAAACGGTGAACTTCTACTTCACTGTGTGGTAGAGTAGATACATAGATATGGAATTGGAATCACAGTTGTTGATTCCTTTTAGTTTTGTTTTACACAATCCAATAATGTTGTTGATGTGACAGTAGGTTGACATTGAATTGACATTTACATTTCAATGTATTCTATGGGTCACCAGGAAAAAGAAATGTGTGCTATCCTACCATTTTGCCCCATGGATATGATTTTGTCTGTGGTTTCTTTTATCTTATTTACATGTATTAAGTGTTCTTTGTTGTATATTGAACCTTAGCTATTGACGGGAGTGGAACTATGTACACGCCTTTTGGGCTAAACTAAACTAAACTAAACTAAACTAAAACTAAACTAAAAATGCCTACAATGGAGCCTTCTCTCCAGTGACATCAGGGGAGTCAGAAACCTGCGTCTGAACCCTGATGGTTAGCTTCAGGAATGTTAGAAACACAGTGACACTGATCTTTAATAGTCCACAGGGGCGGGGGGTTAACAGCGGGGGGCAGAGATCCAGCACATCCTTTTGTTGTTGGGTTGAGAAAATGTCAAGGCCAACTCAATAGGGTTTGCTCCTGGCTCACAGAGTGTGTGTCCGTGTGTGTGTGGGTGTGTGTGGGTACGTTTGTGCATGCGTGTGTGTAGGTGAGTTTGTGAGTTTGTGCGTGTGTGTGTGTGTGTGTGTGTGTGTGTGAGTGTGTGTGCGTGCACGCCTGCGTGTGTGTGTGTGTGTGTGTGTGTGTACACACAGTTGTATGGAAACTCCATGTGTGCAGTGGTTCAGGATGTGCAGCGGTGTCTCGCGGAGGCTGGCCCGCCGTCTACCCCCCGTCTCCCCCCCCCCTGTCTCCCCCCCAGTCTCCCCCTCCCGTCGCCCCCCCACGGCTGGCTGTTCTGTCCGAGTCTCTGACCCCCTAATCAGGGGAAGGTCGTCTGATGCGAGGCCCCGTCCCGAAACACTGGAGGATAAATCACTCCTCACCCAGGGACGCTATCTGGGGCAACACATAGACGCCCCCATCCCGCCCCGGCCGCCAGGGCAGCAGACTGGCCCTCCGCCCGCGGCCGCGCTCTCCAAAGCTAACAGTCGTGTGGCGCTGAGCCGGGGGGGTCAGGAGGACTCAGGAGGACTCGGTACTCAGACTTCAGGACCTCAGGGCAATGGGCATACACACACAGAGAGCACACACACTTAAACACACATTTAACACTTGATGTATGACTTTGATATATGTTTTATTACAATGTTAGTTAGTGGTTAGGTTGTCGTTAACCCAAACCGATGCGGCTTTGAAGGTGAACACTGCCAATGTTCTTATTAAGTCACTTCTAAATTGAACTGACGTGACAGAAAAGCTTTTTGCTCCAGGTGCTAGGATGTTAGGGTATTTATAAAGAGTGCTGTGAGAGTCTTTGGCGTGATAAATAAGGATATCATAGTGCACTATATACTACAGTAGTAGTAGTAGCCTAATTAGCTCCGTAACGTTTAGAGGAATACAGTTAGTTTGTTCCTGTGTTTTCCGTCACATTGAAATGAAAGTTGCATTGTTTCCTCGTGAGTGACTCAGCCCCTGCCATGTAAGTGACCACGTAGCGCTGGACGCAGGGCCCATCACGTAGCTGGTATTACAATAACAAACATACATGCATGTCACTGGCTAATTACAGTAGAAGTGGTTTGACTCTGTGATGGTAAAAGGTTGGTATACTGTGGCTGTTGTAAGAGCAGGCTAATTGAATAATGCTCGTATGAGCGAACGAGGGCGCGCGTGGAGTGATTTAGCGCACCGAGGAGCGAGCTTATCTGCCTCTCTGCCCCATGCAGGAAACACAGGGATGTCACTGGGCAGATTAAAGGCTTGGCACAGCAGATACAGAGGGCTGAAAATGGAAGGGGTGGGGAACCTCAGAGTGTGTGTGTGTGTGGGGGCGCAGGGGCGGGGGGGGGGGGGGGGGGGGGGGGAGTGACCATATGAGTCCTGTTTGGCAGAAAACCGCTCATTCAATAGTTGGGAATTCCGCTGGAAAGAGAGAGAAGGTGTAACCCTGGAACCATTACGTAATTCGGATGGAATTCTGAATAGCAGCCCAATTTTTGACGTTAACAAATTGGGGCTGGCTAGAAATGTTTCGGTTTATATATCCTCTCAGGACAATTGGAATTTGACCATGACATACTCATATAAGATTTTTTACTAAAATAAGCAGAACTGTCTGCCAACAGAACAGGAAATGTTCACATGCCAAGATTGTCTAAAAAACAAGTAAAATACATCTTAAATCTAGTGAAGTCATACAAAAAAAACAAGCACATTGCCTTGATTTAAGATACTAAGTAAGATATTACTTAGATTGACTGTTTGCAGTGTGAAGGAGCCAGTGTGACTGTGTCGTCTGTTGCTGCGATGGCGTAGATCAAGAACTGGATCAGCTGCTCGGCCTTTAATTGGAATGGCTGTTGGTAACGTTTGTTGGTGAGATTACCAGTTGTACAGTATTTCATGTAATTGGCTGCCTGGCAGCTGCAATGGTTGGAATTCTGTCCCATGATCTCATGGTTGGTCGTAGGCATTTTCTAAACAACATAACAGGATAATCAATAAGCTATTGTCTCTCAAGTCCACCACTCACATAACTCACTCTCTCTCCACCTTCAAATCCTGGCCTGAAAACCCACCTTTTAAAACTGATTGTTGTTTTTAAGTC